>NW_020449464.1:271791-348577 GCF_003343035.1 Apteryx rowi | reverse complement strand
ACTATATTGCTCTCCATTTCCACTCTTTCCTTCTCCAAGTTCTTTTGGATCCCCAGCTCTTCCCTGGCACAATGTTGCTTTCAGAGCAATACAGGTACAAGCCTTGATTGATGTCCAGTCAGCAGAAAAGGACAGGTATAGAACAGCTGTCATCTTATCTCTATCACTCAACAAGAGGGTATGGGCTGTAGGGTATTCCCATGGATGCACAGCTACACCCTAAGGCTACTCTCACAGCACCTCAAGAGCAGTAAACTGTTCTTGTATGAACAAAACCTGCTTTCTTTCTATTGCTGCTTCCTTTCCCTATTTGAGGCAAAGGTAAAAATAATACTGCAGAAAAGGACAATCTCTCCATTTGTGACTCTCCTGATCCTATTGAACACAAATTAAAGATCCATTCTTTTTCAAAAATGCCATTCTCACTTCCACCACTCAGGGAGAGAAAAGAAAATCAGCACATTTGTGAGAGAATCCCATTGAATAGGATGAAAATGTAGACTTTGGTCCTTCAGACAAGTTCAGTTCTTTGAGATCATAAGTTTTCTGGTGATTTATTTCTGATACAGCTCATTTCCCACCATCCATGGATAACCAGTTTATAAAGGACATCAACTCTAAGGCATGCCAAGATGCTCTTGGCAGCACCCAGCAAAGCTATTACTTGCAGTTCATTATTTTTAAGAGAACAGTGCCTCTTATTTTAACTGCTGAGTACTAGAACCCCAGAGCCATCACATTATAACCCTGGATTAGAAGTATGGAACTAATCTTTCCTACCTGTCAATTGTAAGCTTACTCACGCGAGCCAAGTCAGTCCAGAAGAAAAGTCATAGGAACCTGTGTTATCCAGGAAATCTAATACCCAGTGGAATAGGTAAGCTTCTCCAGTTTGGCAGAGACTGTTCTGATCACTTGCCTATCCCAAGTATCACTTTAAAGAGCAGATAACTATTCAAAAGTCTCTAGAAAGGCACCTGAGACACCCTCACACCTGATTTCAATGAAAACTTACTCATTTCCTATTTGTCTCAACAACAGTGTAACTTCCAAACCCTGCTTCTACTGTTTGTAAAGTAGATTAATAATTACTGTTTCAGTATTTTTGTTAAATACTGTTGCAATTCTCAGTGCTGGATCAGGAATTGTTGCTGCTTCATTTTATCTTGAGCTCAAAATCTGTATTTTATTCACCTGTTGGTTCTACATACAGATTATCTGCAATATATAAACTGATCGTATTTCACAGCAATTCAAGTTTCAAATTGGAAACCAGCTTTTGCTTCCCATTCCAGAAAGAATATCCTTTTAGTAGCATTCCTAAATTACCAATACAACAGGTAAACTTTTCTTGTTAGAGGGAGAGAGAGAGAAAGAGAGAGAGATCTTTGATTCCTTTTTCAGGACCAGACTATTTTCTCCCTGCTTTGATCCTCTTTCCACTACAGAAGGTCACTTTTAACCCATAAAGAGAAACTACGATCCCTGCTTCTCACCGCTGGCATCAGTGTGAGCAAACGGAGCCAGCTGTCCCCAAAGGTCTGTTCCCGTCACCGCCAACATACTCCGTTGGCAGGAACAGCCATTAACCACAGAGACAGACTAGCGATAGAAGCGGCATTTTCTTTTTCTCCAAGGTCTTGAAATCAGGATTTTGTGAAGGATACTTTGGTTGCACAGAGGTATTGGATCCAGAACTGGAATAGTCATGTGAAACTCAATTTCACGCTGGATAGGATATTAAAGGAGCTAATTAACTAAGAAACACTACTATCTGATAAGACTGAATACCATATCTATTTAAAGTTTGCATTTAGCAAGAAAAGTGTCTGCAATGTCATATAAAACACTTAATGACTAAAATTCCTTGATTTTTTCCCCCCACTTTTTGCCTCCAAAACTTTGATACCACAGCCACATTATTTTTTGTCTAATTAGGAGAACAGGTGCAGAGAATAAAGAAAAGAAAAAAAATCACCAACCTGTCTTTAGGTAACCTTAACTGCTTCTTGTCTCAATGTGCTTTTACTATATCGGCTAACGCAAGCCAGTCCTTTCTCCAGTCACCATCCGACCATGTCCAGAACTAAGCGACAGAGAAAGAATAGGTTAAAGTTTCAAAACAGAGTTATAAAAACACTGTATTCATAATTTTACAAAAGGCCAAACCACTTTCCAAGTCTGTAATTTGTCTTTTATCAACAGAGCAAAAACAATAAGAAGCAAAATATGTGTGAAATCCTTTCCTGAATCCTTTCTAATTGGATTAACTCGAAAGGTTTCACGGGGAGATAGAGGAAACAGACACTGTGACTCTTCACACCCAGAATAAACCTCACCAGTCCCTAAGAGCTAAAATAAGTAGGGATCGATCAGTCGGAGCTGGCTGCAGCAGGCTGCGGGCACCAAGCACCCTTTCCCCGCTCCCAACGCTCCCGGCAGCGCTCTGTCGCTGACAGCCCGGGTGGCAACAGCCAGGGACAGGGTCTGGCGTGGGTGCTTCACCCCGACCGCTGGGCAAACCCTTCCTTACAGACAGCGGTGCTGCAGCCAGAGCCTTCCACGCCTTTCCAGAAGGTTCTGCCGCTGTGCACATGCCGCGGTGGTGAGGCTGGAGCTTCCCCACCCTTCTGGAAGGTTCTGCTGCCATGCCCAGTGCCCCCCGTGCCCCTGGCGCTGTGCTCACCTCAGGGAGGCTCTGTAGTGTGAGGTAAAGCACGGCTGGAACCCTCTCCTCCCTTCTGGAAGGTTCCGCCGCCATGCCTGGTGCCCCCGGCACTGCACTCCCCTCGGGGAGGCTCTGTGGTGTGAGGTAAAGCGCGGCACCGTGCCCAGCAGAGCAGCACAGCACCTGCGCCGTGCGGGTACATAGCTCGCCACCTGCACGCTGAAGCCTTTAGATGGATAATTAAAACATGTCAGGCCAGTAGCGTCTCTCTGCATTTTGCAGAAGAGGATTTAGACTGCTTTATCACTTGCAAACATTGCAGATGATACAAAAAAAGAGTAACGTTGCCTGTCCTCCTCCGAACGGAAGACCCTCACGCTGTGCTTTTCTCCTCGTTTTGTGCGCAGTGCAGGCGGCAGTAAAGGAAAGGCAGAGGGCGCCGTCGCACCCCAACCCCACGTCGCTGCGAGGGTCGCATCGTGGCCGCTTCCTGCGGGAGAGTCTGCCGGGGTAATTATGGCCATTTTCTGTGCGGGGCGTGAAAGCGTGTCATGCAGCTGCAGTAGTCTTGAACACATATGATCAAGAATTAGTAAGTTATCGAGGTAAACTAGTCGCCGAACAGAGCAGGGAGCAAACGCTGCGTGTTTCTGGTCTCCTCAGAGGTAGGCTGGCAGGGCCACGGCTGAACGAGGGTTTGATCGGCTATGGCAGTTCCTGAAGATAATAACGCCTCTGGGATTTGAGCTCCAAAATGATTTAGGGCAATATTCTTAAAATGACGATCCCTTATTTATAATTCTAAAAATAAACTTCCTGCATCTAGTGTATGTAACATTATGTCACAGAAACTTCATGGAAGATACATTGTTAATCGGACTTTATGCCCTTAATTTGAAGATAATCCGCAACCTGAATTCATCTCTGATGTGTCAGATGGTGAGTCGTTGCGGGGAATGCCAGGGTGATGTAGAACTGATGTAATGAGTTTGATTATTGGGAAACTCGGATCGATTTAGTTTACTGAGGCCCAGCAGAAATCAGAAAAGATCATGGTTTCCAGGTTAAATACCTTTGCTCTACCTTATACTAAGTTTTAAGTTAATCTTTCTCTACCTAGTAGTCAGAATGACCAGAATAGGTAATCTTTAACCACCAGCCATTGACTAAGAAGGATCATAACATTTTCCCTTCTGTGATCTAACTTGTCCTACTACGACATACGCTTCACCTTCGTCTCTTACCCTGTGCTGTTGGAGCTGGTAAACCGGGCTTGCCTGGACCAGCTTTGCCCACTTGCAGCTTGAGGATTTCTGTGGCAATTTCCTCCCAAAACTGTATGGGCATATCCTAAACTGATGTAAATAAGCATAGCTTCACTGAAATTAACGGGTCATAAGAAAGGGACAAATTCAGGTACATCACTGGATATATGTTGTTTTACCCTAAAAAGGAGCTGGGCCATAACTTCAACATAGATTTGTCTGAAATTTTTAAACCAAGTGTACCATGTCCGGTGTTGGGAGGTTGTAGCAGGATTTTTCCATAGATGAAATAGCCAACCCCAAATCAATTCAGTTCTAAGCGTACTGATCATACACTCCTTAAAGAGAGACCTGGAGTAAAGCCACAAAGACACTCAAATTCCCATAAGTAAATGCCCATTAGCACAACAGTTAAATTCTGAGATTGGAATTTAAAGAAAGAAAAGTCTTTGAATATCTGCAGTCCTGTGGACTGCAGAATTGAGGTCTCTGAACTGGTGCCTCAGTTGTTCCTTTTTAACCCTCTGTATCTTTCAGCATCAGACTTTTCAGATCAGAATCTTCTGCTCCAGCTCCCTCCTCCACTGAGGCTCCACTTGTCTGTCCCTTGCAAAGCTGCAACTGATGTCAGCCTGAGTTTGCGATAAATTAGCTGAATAGCATGAGGTGTTAGGCCATACAAATGAGGAAGAGAAAGCTTTCATGTAAGTGTAGGAAAAAAAGAATGAAAACCAATTCATGCAAGCCTCTTTCAGGTCATGTAAATTAACTCTTATCTGAGAGTCTTCAGTTTGAACTGAATGGTGAAACTGGCTTTTCAAAGTCTACTCTAAATAGGCAAAGTAATTGTGTTTTTTTAAGCTCCTAATAAGCTTTCAAAATGAATTTTGTTGAACCCATAATAGATTTGCACTCAAGATTAGCCAGCTGCAAAGAAGCTTTATTCTTCCAAAGGGACTGTGCCACTCCCAAACCCCTGTAGGCCCATATCATTTCTAAACAGCATGAAATGATCTCCTGATATACCACCAAGATCTTCATGCACAGAATATTTAACTCCTTTTTTGCCAAAATTGTTTTTCTTCATTGAAGAATTTCATAATTAAGGTATTACAGAGCCAAATGTTAGCTTCTTTCTCCCTGTTAAATCTTCCCTGTGTGAAAAACTTTCTCGCTGTTAAAAACTTCCCAGTGTAAAAAGCCCTATTTTGACTCTGTGATAAGTTAGTATTCCTTTGGTTTGGGGGCTGTTCTTTTACTCTTTCCACCGAGAAATGGCTCCGTCCTCCAGATTTCTATTTCATTCTTTATATGCTCCACATTTTATATAAGAAAAATGATAGGAAAGATTCTCTTACGTGGGCTGAAATTCTGCCTTTGTATAGTGACACTATAGTCAGTAGGAGCTGTGCACATAGGATTGAATCACAGAATCACAGAATAATTTTGGTTGGAAGAGACCTTTGGAGGTCATAATGTCCATCCCTTAGTTCTGAGCAGTGTCAACTTCAATGTTAGATTGAACTTCAGTTAGATCATTTTGCTCAGGGTCATCGCTACATATTTTCAAGGAGAGAATTTGGCCCTCAGATGAATGTGCAATGTGTATTGCATTATTTGTCCTTGTGTCACCTTTACCAACATTTAAACAAACCAGTTCTTTTTTTTTCTTTCAGGAATTTCCAAATGATTTGGCATTTAATTTCAAAGAATTGGAGCAGAACAAGTCTGCAACAGTAATGGATGTTGCAATGCTGTTTCAGATTATCATCAGTGACTCCATGGGCAGTACTTCATTTTCAATTGCAGAGCTCCATTTGGGGGAAAACAGTTTTTATTCAGAAACACAATCTCAGAAACACCAAATAAGTGGTGTTTCCCCTGTAATGAAAAGTAGCACATTTTAGTCTTTCACTGCTGTTTTTGAAGAATATGGTTGCATTTTTTTTTATTTTAATTTGGGGGTTTCTGCTTTCTTTTTATGATTAAGTAAATTAACAGATACCTCCTGTAAACTTCAAATGCACATCCATATTTTCAGAATGGCATATGGAGTTTGCACATGCAATTCTGGTGTAATTATACATATAATTTTTAAATAAATATTTTCAACAAGCCTTGTTTTGATATTATGGGCAGACTATGAACTACTACTACTGCCACTACTAGTAATTTCAACTTCTTTATACTGTGTGTGTATGGAAGTCTCAACTGAAACAGTTTTCATTGAACAGAAGCAATACTAATACCAAATTTAAAAAAGTCCCTGCTTCAGGAAAATTTCTAAATAGACTAAGGGCAGAAGGTAACATCAAAGAAGGTAAGATTGAGAGTAGTGCTAGGTTTTGCATAGGGCAAGTAGCAAGTTGGGTTAAGAGCCCTGATTCCTGTAGTCACCATTTGAATGACCTAGTCATTGGGACTCCAAAAATAATAGCTGTAACAGGGGTATATTTCTCCTCGTATTACAGCAAGTCTATTAGTAATAATAATCAGAGCAGAATCAAGGTCCCATTGTGCAAGATGTCTGCATACACAAAGAGTATCCAGACATATAGTGCTGTAGATGCTATCCTGACCTCTCAGAAGTCAGTGGGAATGTTTCTATTGACTTCAGTAGATCCTGGTTTTGTTTGACATTTGGTTATCGGCCAGATTATGTGAGTCGCTCCAGAATTTTCCTGGTCATCTTCTGTTAATGTCTTTATAAGGATAAAAAATGAGACTGTATAAGTGCATCCAAGCAGCTGAGTAGTCAATAAAGATGGACGGGTAGCTATGGTTTTCCTTCTTGTACAGCAGCTGAAGTTAGGTAGAACATATTGACTGGGGCTACTTTTAATCTAAAAGCAAGTGACCGAGATTGTGTTGTTACAGAATCACAGAATCACAGAAGACTTGAGGTTGGAAGGGACCAACAGTTACAGAATTCTTAATTTCCATATGTTTCTGCAATACCTTGTCATATAACACAAAGTATGAAAACTAAAACTCAGCCATGTGCTTTTTTTTTCTTTTCCTGTCTCATTCCATTCTCTGCTTTCCTGCTAAAATGTCACCTGTTAGCATATTCATTCGTACTCTGTGCTAATGAGGATAAAATCTTTTTCTTAAAAAAAATGGAAAAGGGTACAGTGAAGCAGTCAGACCATCTAGTCAGGCAACTAACCTAGACAGTATTAATCATCTCTTTACAGGTATTCATTTCTCTCTGTTAGCTACACAGGAAGCACAAGCTCCTGAAGTAGATACTGTGAATACTTTTGGAATTGCAGAATTTTTTGTTGTTCTTTCTCTTCATCTGGGAGGAGGGTATAAAAATGTGTCATTAATTCCTCATAATTATATATTCTCAAGTTTTTTGTAAGAGAAAAAAATATTCTTGGACTATCAATGCTGCAATAAGACTGCCAAGAACCTATAAATATAGCTCCTTTCATTCGTATAGGAAGTGCACCTTCTTACTCATGACTTCTGTCATTATTTGTATTACTGGAGTACCTGAGACTGGAGCTATATTGTGATTAGGCACCATGTCAGGAAACGGTAGGAGATAGTTCTTGCCATGACAAATTTACAATCCAAATACACAACAACTAAAAGGAGAAAAGATGTGCCACAAATTGATAAAGATGAGGGCATTCTAGTGGCTTTGTAGTTCAGGGTTTTTTTTCCCCATTACACAGTACTGTATTATGTGTTTGAATCTATTAGATGCAGGATCATTCTCACAAAAGGAGAGCTCTAATTCTTAGAGTTCATATATATTGGACTATTTAATCTCGCTCTGGCTGTGGTCAGGGAAGGTGTCTTAACAAGGACAGAAGTTGCATTTATGTTCTCTTGAAGATCTATTTATATAAAAGCTAGAAAGCAAGGAGAGCGCAAGATACAGGATTTCTTTCAGTTTTGATTTCCCAGTGCTCTTCCAGTCATTGGGCCAAAACCAGTAAAGTCACAAGGTTCCTCACCTACGCGAGTTGTTATACTGGGAACTTTTTTTTTCTTTTTAACAGTATTCTCAGTTAAGAATAAACTGTTACAAAATGCTTATGTTCTAATGGAGTAGAAGCATGGAGGTAAGGCATGGTAATGGAAGCAAGCAATGAAGTAGCAACAAGTTAACTCTCAGGAAGGTTATTGTCCTGAAGGTGTGACTTTAATTCATGTTGAGGGACCTCTCAAGTTCAAACCCCATACTAGCCTTTACAAAAAAGGTGAAATTTATTGTACCTTAAATGTGGGGATTTATGCAATGGTTGCATAAATAGTTGTTGATTATCCTGCTCTAGCTATGGTCAGGGAAGATGTCTTAACAAGAACAGAAGTTGCATTTATGTTCTGTTGAAGATTTATTTATGTCAAAGCTGGAAAGCAAGGAGAGAGCAAGGTGTTGTTTATCTAGATGAGATCCCGAGACTTGTGCTTAATTCCTGGTTTTGCCCTCTGTGTTCAGATAGGGTTAACTGTAATCAGACTTATTTCCCCTGTCTCACAGGTGTGTTGGAACGTAAAACACATTAAAAATGTATACTGACAGGTTCTTTGGTGATGAGAGTTCTGAAAATGCCTGTGCAGAAAGAACAGTAAATGAAAATAAATAAATAAAAAGAATGGTAAAATCCAGCAGTAAACAGTAAGGTTAGCACTATGATCAGAGGAATTGATGCAGTCTCTCTCACTGAAAGAAGTAAGCAATTAATAGGAAGACTGAATAAACGCTCTTCATCTCAGGGTTAAACAAACACAGGCAGTTGAAAAAAAAAACATATTTTGTTGGCATACCAGTGCAATAGCATTTTTAAGGCATACAATTTAAGTTCTTTCAGACCAGGTTAATATAACTTCTCACTTTCCCACCTTTTTCCCTGCCCACATATGTTCTGTCTGAAGGGACAGAGAAAATTGAGCTCTCAGGGCTTTTTTCCCTTTCTTTAGTCTGTTTGACTAAAGGTGACTCTGGCTGTGTGCAGTGAGGGCCATCTCCCTGCCCCCAGATCAATATTTTAATATGACTTATCAGAAAGAGAATGAATTGTTTACTTTAAAACCTCAGGATCCCATAAAGGGCGAGGGAAAGGTGTCCACTGGAAACAGAGGCTTTCAACAGCTAACTGCTGCTGTGAATTCATAATAAGAAAGCCTAGACCTCCAAAGAGCAGAATACGGTGATATTCAGCAAAATGTCATACAATAGAATCTCACTTCTGACAAGTGCTAACGACACACCAAAGGATCATTTGGCAGTTGTGTGAGATGGTAAGTGCTTTCCTGTGCTTGCTTCAAATGAGGAAAAGGAAATGATAAAATGTATTAGCGAAAATAAAATAGTGCAAATGAATTTTGAATAGTAAGCACTTTAGCATACCAAAATATCCACATAAGCCTGTGGCCTGTCTCTGTAATCTAATGGGATTTAATGCCTTATACCTATAATCTCAGCCTGAGTTTTAAAAGTGATTAGGAGCTTTTTATTATTGTCAATGGGCAAGCCACCCTAATGTTTAATGTAAAAAATGAGGCTGGTAGTAAGTGTGGTTAGACTTCATCAGGTTTATGGGAATGCATAAAATCTGTATATATGAAAAGGAGAGGTTTTGTGATCCGTATTCAGATACTTCTTGAAAAACTCTTTTGTTCTTCAGAATGATGCTCTCAACTAGAAGATTCTAATAATGTTCTTTATTCCAATGTCTAGCAGAAAAAGTGGAGATTTTGTTCTGCTGTGATGTTTATATATTGCTTTCTCTCTGTACTGACCTGTAACTTTCTTGTTGTTTGATTCTTTGCTCCATTGCAGCACTAAAAACTGCTGACCATTTCTCTTTCTTTCATTACCTTTTGTTCTCGGAAATATTCCTGTTGCATTGCTGGCAGTTTCTATGTAGGTGTGGAGCTCTGAAACTGCCTTTTTGCAGCTGCATCATTTGCCTGGCTATCTACTGTGATACGCATTTCACAGTAAAGCCTAGAAGCTCCTCTGCCAGGGCCCTGCTGCTCTTGGCGCTGTATCCGACAGTGATAGGCAGACTTTTCCCCAGAGAGCTTAATCAGAATAGGATCTTGCCTGACATTTTTTCTCTGATACAGAGAGAAAGCTGAATAAAATGTGTATGGGAGAAGGTAAGGGGAAAAAAACGCAAATACTGTGATGACTTAGAAAGCAATGTACAGTGGTAATGTCCCTTTGGTATTGATTTGTCATTATTGCAGTTAGAGTAAAGGCACATTCACGACACTGTTCATTGAAAATAACCTCATGGACCTCAGGTCAATGCTGCATCCTGACTAGACAGAATGTGTTCTGAGTGTGACTTTGGATTTCCTACTCATTAATTCAGAAAGCTTGGTGCCAGCTTTTTGCCCAGGATGTGCTGCAGCTCCTTTTCTTCTTTTCTTCCAAGTATTTACAGACTTGCTCCCTTGACAAGGGTAGGAATGACAGAGCAGTTGTAATAACTAAATTTGAAAAAGAAAGAAATCTGTCATGTTAACTAGCTGGTCAAGGCTGATTTCTTTGCTTCAAGGGCCACCTCACACCTCAGCTAATATTGCCAAGTCATACCTACACTAGAAAAATGCTTTTAGGTCTGATTATATGTACTTGTAAATCCATCTAAACTGGTCTAGAGCCCCAGTAAGTCTGCAGTGATCAACACTGGTTGAACTACATAACATTTAAGGAAAAGGTTCCAGAGAAGGCACAAAGTTGTATCAAAAGATAAACGTTTTAGAGAAAATATTTGTTACATTGTTCAGAGTATATTTTGCTCATGCTGGTGGTTCAGGTTTATTCAGTACATGTAGGCAGACAGGTAGTTCATGTCTGTGTTGGAGTCTTTCTCCTATGCTGACATTTTAACTTTTGATGCTCTGAAATGCAGTTTGCTGCATCTCCTTGACTCTATGATCTGCATATAAAAATCATTACAGTATTTGGAAGCCCCAGCCCTATGCCCTCAACCTCTCACTTCCTGTTACAGTTCAATCCACTTTCTCAAACCAGGGTGGCTGTTTGTCTCAATCCGTATCTCACCTGGAAAGCAGATTTTTGTGCTAGATCATTTCTTTCCCATAGAGCCAATTTCTACTCCCCACAAGTTCCTGTGCTTCAGCTGACCTGGTGGTAACTGCCCATGCACAGTCCGCTATTGTGGGGCACTCAGGGCTGCACTTGAACTTCTCACAAGCTGCAGCATGCCCTGATTCAAGCTGGGAACCGACATTCCTGCTTCTTCTTACAAGAAGATATTTAGCTGATATTTAAAATGGTGACCACTTGGTCTGAACAAGAATGGAAACATGATTTTCCTCCATAGCTGTATTGCATTCATCATCTATGCATCGGTTCTATCAAACGTTTGTATTTTACAAAGAGCTGATGATAGAGGTTTGCGCCTCCCTCTTTGTGTCTCAGCTGGAATGCATGCTGGGAGTGCCGACAGCAGGCCAGGACTAAAACAGAGGCGCTAAGGCTATTGTGACGGAATGACACATCGCCAGGGCAGTGAATTAGGAAAGATAACAATGAGATTGACAGGAAGGCTAAGCCCACGGAAAGGGTTCTCTGAGGATCTGCGAGCTCTGCCCTTAGAGCTCCTCAGCTTACTAAACATCATCTTTCACTCAAATGCTACTATGGTCTCTCTCTTTTTTTTTTTCTTTAGGCTTCATTACTGTTATTAATTAGTTAGCAATATTATTTTGCTATTGCTATTAATTCATAACAATATTAATTCACTAATATTAATTTACTAATTTTACTAATATTAATTTACTAATTTACTAATATTAATTCACTAGCTAGCTTGCACTTTTGTAAAGCTATCTTCTGTCTGCAGAGGTCAGTGTTTTTTCCAGTCAGTTCCCAAAATGCTCTTGCATAGATAAATACACTGGTTGGTAGTCTTTTTATTGACCAAGAAGAAGTGGAGAAGTGGAAGGAGTTAGATACACAGGCTGCTATTAACAGAGCTTTGGTTTCTCTTCTCCTTTTCCTGTGCTCCTCTTTCTGTGTTTTCTTTACTTCTTTGCATTGTTCAGATGTGATAATGTAGGGTGTAACACATAACTGAATTACCATGGCTTAAAAAATCACTGTGCATCAGGTGACCCTCAGTAAGTGTGTGCTCTTAGTCCACTGCTGATGAATAGGATCTTTTACAGGATCTTTTATCCTGTATCCACTCACTGGATGTGCAGAAATGTTATTAGACTTGCAGGTTAAACAGAAACACACTCTGCCCCACCAACCCAAAAAACTGTTAAGAAGATGGTGTGTGTATGCTAATTAGCTACACTGCTTAATTCACAACTGGACGCAGTGTTGAAGGGTCACAGAAGAACCTACGTTGAATAAAGCAGGTGAAGCAGGAGGAGCACTGACCAGCTTGCGGTCTCCTAAGAGGGCTGGCTCTAAAAAGCTGTCAAGAACAAATACATGAAAAGCAAATGCAGTCAGTAGCATAGCAATACCTCAGCTCTAACATTAGTTGTAATAGCTGTTAGGCACTTCTGAGCTGTCTCCATCAATAAGAGAAAGGCACAGGTCCTTGCGGAGAATGATTCATCCCTCCCATCTTAAATATGTCTCTTAGGACAGGACTGATCACTTTCTCAAGGTGCCTGTCCATTTTCATTGCCTGTAGAGGCACCCGTAAAACTTCGCTTTTAGATGACTACAGCTAGCTGAGATGAGTGATTCCTCTCAAGAAAAGCTGAATCCCGTCTCCCACTTCCTTGGTGAGATCTCTAACCAAAGTATCACATATAAATATGCATACACATGGTCTTTTCTCTGTGTTTTGCAGGTCTTTGAAGTCTTCATGCTGAAGTGTGCATGTGTGGATATTACTTCTTCCATGGACTAACTATTTACTACCAGAGCTGTGGAGTGTGACAATGGTGTTTGTGTCCAATCTATCAAACGCCATTATCACACTAAATAGCTACTGCTAGATAAGACATCAATTCAGAAAAGAATGTGAATTGTAGCAATACCTTTCCCATCAAGCTGAGGAGTACGGCAGCTTTGTGTATGTGTATCAGGATGACTCTGCTCTTCTATAAACAAAACCACTTTAACACATGAAAAATAAATACTACGCTATGTGCCTCTCCAAATTCCCATTGTAAAGCACACAGGAATCATCTTAATGCTGCATATTTGCTTTCTTGGGAGATATATGAGTCATGCCCATACTCAGGGATTGTAATTTTTCTTAGCAGTGCAAGTGACTATTTTAATCTTCTTAAACTGAGATTCCTACTGAGGTACAGCTAACATTGTGAAATCTATTTTAAGCTGTTTTGTAAGTATTTAATACAAATTAATTGAAAAGCTTTAGTCTGAAACATATTCCTCTATGAGATCCATTGTTGCACTGTACTAATATAACAGCAGAATCATGATTAAAAGTGAATAAAGAATGGTGATGTCAGATGATCAAGGTAATGTTTCACTGTCAGAAATGAGATCCAGGCTCAGTTCTGCAAACTCTGTGCAAATGTATATTAGGAACGTGGATTTTATTGGGATCAAGGGGGCTGTGGGCACTCAGCACTTCTGACAAGCAAGGCCAGCCTGGCATATTCTTACTCCTACTGGATCGGCCATTACAGTAGAATAGAGAAGCCAATTAGCTGATGAAGTCAAAATCTGGCACCTAATTAAAACACACAGATTTGAAACATTAGTTGACTCAGATGCCCATGACTCAGGCAACAGGTTTGAAAACAGGGTTCTAGGAAAATCTATGAAGAAATGAAGGTAAAGGATGGTATTGCTTATGCTTTGTGTTAGTGTGCAATGCTCTGGAAATAACTCTACTCGTTCAAACATGAGACTTCATTGCTTTATGTAGTAAGGCCGCAAAGAGCTACTTACCACTTGACTTCAAACAGGACATAAAACTGGCAGTGCAGACACTGAACTCCTCCATCTCATGGTTGCTGTAGCTAAGGCTGCCCCTGACTTTCACATCTCTGACCGGTTTTCCTTGTTTGTAAGGATGAGGTCCAACAGAGCACCTCTCCTCACCAGCTCCTTCATCACCTGTGTTAGGAAGTTGTCATCAATGCACCTCCTGGATTGCTTGTGCCCTGCTGTGTGGTCCCTCCAGCAGATATCAGGGTGGTTAAAGTACCCTATGAGGACCAGGGCCTGCAAACATGAAGCTTCTTCCAGTTCTCTGAAGAAGGTCTCATCTACTTACTGATGAAGCGGTATATAGCAGACACCCATGACAATGTCACCCATGCTCCTGATCCATAACCTCTCAGTTGGCCCGCCACCTATACCCAGGCAGAGCTCCATGAGTTCCAGTTGGTCTCTCATGTAAAAGGCAATGCCCCACCTCACCTTCCCAGCCTGTCCTTCCTAAAGTGCCTGTATCCATCCATCACAGCATTCCAGTCATGAGCTATCCCATCACATCTCCATGGTCCCAATGAGATCATAGCCTGGCAACTGCACACAGACCTCTAAATCCTCCTGTTTATTCCCTGTGCATTAGTGTACAGGTACTTCAGAGAGGCATGCTGACTTCCTAGGAAGGGCAGGAGAGCATGGTCCCATAGGCACTTCCTTATTTACATGCATACACTTGGGGTCATTCTACTTCAGCCGCATTTTGCTGATCAAGGGGTCCCTTCTGTTTACATCACCCAGACCCTTTGGTTGCCCACCCCATCTGCCACTTCCTTCCCTGACCATTGGTCATTCTCTCCCTCCCCCTAATTCCTAGTTTAAAGAGCTCCTTACCACACTGACCATCCTGCTGGCAAAAAGATGATGAGCTGGAAAGACTGATCGGGTGGGCCAGAAAACATTTGGCACAGACTAGACATCTGTAAGACCACTAAGCATTAACACTAACAAGGGACGTTATTCTGCTACTGTTGCATAGCAAGCAACCTCAGATGGCGTCCACCAACATAGCTGGAATCCAGCAGCAGCAGCAGAAAGGCTCCCAAAACCCAGTATTCTCCTGCTGTACAAGATTCACTAAATCACAAAAATCTCACTCCCATAATATTGTATGGCAGACCCCACAGTAAAATCAGCAAAGATAATTATGGTTTCTTGTTCAGAAGGCCTTTGGTGAGAAAATAGCTGACAGCTGAGGGAATCTTTGGGAATCTTTGTGAAGGTGAGTTGGTGGGGGGTAAGAGAACAGGAAATCCTTCTTTCTCTTTTCTCTGGCTCTGAAGGAGGAAAGCAAAAGAGACTTTGTCTGCGTGGCCATCTGGGTAATGTTTTTGCAGCTAGCTACTTCTCTTCTCAACCTTTGATTGAGAGAAAAATGAAGAGAGTCCCTTCCCTCCCTCATCATACCTGCAGTGCTGTCTAGGGAGCTTGTACCAGTGTTGCTTGCCCTTCTCCTGATTACTGATAAAGCAATTTTTCCTGTTTGAAGAACATCTTACGCTGTTTCTCTCCTCCCACTCAGTGAGGCTCATGTGTTGCTTGCCTGAGCACAATATCCATGTGATATCAACAGAACTAGCAGGAGATTGAAAGTCTGTCATTCCGGACTAGTTCTACCATTTGCAATGTCATCACAGCTTATTCCACAGCATTCATGCTTTTAGACATGCAAAAAATGAACCACCACTGCTTGCACTTCAGTGGGGCAAGGGCAGTACAGGCTCCCCAGGTTCCATTTGCAATGTATTAAAGGAAACCCATTTCAAATATTCAGTCAAACATCCATGTGGGCAAACAGTTCCTAACCTTCCCCTGGTGCTCTGTGGCAGGATGATAATGGTGTAGATTAATCCTCTCTCCCTATTATTTTCTTACTACTGTGCTCTTAAAACTCAAAATGAAAAGTCATTTATTGAGGCTTTTATTGTAGAGCTACATGACCTTTGCAACACCTACAGATACACCGAAGTTTCTTTAGGAGAGAGAGAGGAAAAAAAAGACATAATGAGCTGAATCCCTGCAGTTTACTCTTAGGTTATGTGAGGTTAAGCTGCAGGAGTTATATTAAAAAGTTCCCTGAATAAGAACTGCTTACAAAAGAGAAGCCAGTCAATTTTCTCTTGCTACATGGTCTGTAAGGAATGGATTGGGGAACATACTGCCTGGTTTCTAATGGTGTCCTCCATCTTGCAGTCTCCTTCAAGTCAATAAGCATTCAGAGGCACAACATCTGAAATGCATCAGCTCCCTTCTGAAGCTGCATCCCCTGGAGTGTGTGCATAAGGGCTGGGAATACATATCAAAGTGCTGCCATGATCTCTTCACCCAGGGCTAGTCAGTCATGGAGAGAGATTCAAATCCTAAAACTTAGCACTTTGGTTTTTGCTTTTTTTTTTTCTGGACTTGAACCTGAAGAATAATCTAAGTTTTATGGCAAGGATCTATCTTCCCGCAGAGGATAAAAAAATGCTACAGTCACTTTGGTTAAAATTTTCTCAAACAACTATTCTGCACTCCAGACCTATCTACCCATATTTCAGGGCAAGACTGACCTTTTTCTATACCAACTGACTTTCTCCTTGTGGGGGTCATTGTTATCTAAGACCTAAAGCTGGAACCAGAGTCTACAGATGATTCCCAGCAACTCTGCACTGTTTTTTCAAAACAGTCTGTTTTCTGTTGTCTGTTTTTTCAAAAGCTTAAGACCAGCTCTTTTCCTGAATCCTTGGAGGACTGAGGTACTCTGATTCATTTACTGATGCATCTGACCACTCCTGAAAGTTTGGGTGAAATTTTCAAAAGTACTTGAGGTTCTATTTTGGAAGGGACTGAGGAGGCCAATTTCTATTGAGCAATGACGTTCTAAGTATTCAAGACACATTTTGGAAAAAAAGATCATCTTAAGTGTTATGTGCCCAATATTTTGTGGATGTGGACCTATGCTCTAAAATCCCTTTGGTGTTCTTGAAAATATTACCATTGGAGCTGGGCTAGTGCACTTAAAAATTGGGCAAGAATAAGTAAAAATCATCAATTTATCTAGAGGGAGATACACATTTAAAAACTCAATACCTATAAGCCGTTCATGTGATTATTTCTGAAGAAGAAACATCCTGTAGAAGCTTTATTGATTCTCCATTCTTGAGTGTTTTATCACCGTTAGTCTGTGTAATAGAACTTAAATCACAACGCATTAGTTCATCAGCCTAAATTACAGTGGTGCCCTATGAAAAGCATAACATTTTAAAACTGCTATTAGGACCCAGTGCAATTTATTCATTCTGTGTGTAGTCATGAACATCTATTAATGTAATAATGCAACTGCTAGCAGCAAGAATTAACCTGGAAGCGTTCCTTTAAAAAATGGGTTCTAGCTTCTGATTTGCTGATGTGTTTTCTGTGATTAGAAAACAGATTTATTAAATTTGCTCACAAAAACCTTGAATGGTTCCCTTTTGTGAAAGGCCGAAAAACAGAATTTGGTTCAGATTAAAACACTGTGAGATAGGTAGATGTTTCTCCCATTCTTCCCGATGGACCATTAAATCTAGAGCCCAGTGAGAATGTTGTTTACCCTACTGATAACTGTGATTTCACTGCTTATGTCTGTGCAGACATCCAGCTGATGCATATTGGAAACAAAGGTATATCAAGGTAAAACCATGGTTCTAGTAGGTGAATCTTTCTTGTGCCATTGAAGTCAACTGCCATTAATAGGATCAACTTTCTCCTCCCAGTCTGACTTCTTAGCTCAGACCTTTGTATAAAGTTGAGATTAAATGCGCTCAGTTTTCATTATTTTTCAGTTAGCTGGGAAATACTTCCTGATTCACAGTATATTAGTATCTTGTATAACAGCAAGATTAAGGTGGGTAGAGTGTCTAGTTATCAGTCTACAAATGACTGCAATTATTAACAAAAAGTCTTTTTTTTAAAATCTGACACGGACATTTAGACATGGGCAGACATATGTCACGTTAATCACCATTTCCTTTCTGTTTTTGACATGCACCCATGTGCCTTATTAAGAGAGCTTCAGCTCTCTTAATATCCTGTCAGACTACTGGATTTTAAACTCTTTATACTGTGGTAACACCAGGAAATTTCAGCAAGGAATCAGAGGATTTTTTGTGAGAGGATCCTACATAAAAAAGATATTCCTATATAGAGAAGATATTATGGCCACAGAGTTCCTATGTGTCAGACAGACAGACAGACAGGAGGGCAGAAGAAAGCTGAGCAAGTGTGAGAGAGGAAGAGGTAACAAGGAAACAGATAAAAAGCAAAGTCTCTATTCTCTACTTCACTTAGATATATCAAAGAACAATGATATGTGAGTACCATGACTGAGCAAGGCTTTAAAACTGGTCAAGATATCTTTAAGCTGCGGTAAGCAGTTAAGCTTTTTCTCCTTTTGGTAGCTCTACTGTCTAATTAATGTCTAATTATTTCAATGTAATTGCACTTGTAGCTGAACTCAAGGGCAATGACTGAATTTTAACAGGATCTTGTGTCATTATTATAATTGAAGCTTTTGTTCTAGTAGAAGCAAATGATTGCTTTAAAACAGTGTATTGCTAGGTTTTCCTATTATCATCACTCAGAAATTCCACTGATGATAGAAAATCAAGAATTGTGATTTACTCAGTGTTGTAATACATCAGCAGTGTAATATGCCTATTAATAAACAAAATATGTTCAATAAACTCCTGAGCAGTGGAAAAGCAACCAATTTGGTTGGGAAAGATGTCTATTCAATTCAAATATGATGTCTTGTTATTATATAATGCTCCACATACACATTTACTTCGCAAGATCAATAACAAGAAAATCACAATTAGCCTTTGAGCAGTAATAGCAAATCCATCAAAATAGCAACGTAACCAGAATGTGCTCTGAGTCCTTAACTAATGGTCCATCGATGGGCTTGGTGTATAGGGACACACTCTGTGGGCTTCCCCACAGAGAAAAATATTATAAAAGATTCATTTATATTTGTTGCCAGAGGACATGAATATGATCTTCTTTTCTTTGGAAAGTAGCACAGAGCCTTCCAATGTACTGTGTTCCATGGATATGTGGAGCATAAACATCATGATTCAGATCTATGGATTTCATTTTATGTGGACTACAGTACCATTCAAACTTCTGCCATAATGTTTTGTAACAGTCTCCTCTGCCTAAGTTAGTGGAAAACTATTAAAAACTCACAGTTCTAGAGGGCTTCATCCAATGAAACATTAGGCTTTTACAATGTAGTTGTCTGATGCTCTGTGCTTCCTTTACACTCAATGGAGAGAAACAGGCACTTTTGGGTACAGTTCATCTAACCTGTTTTAGATGACTATTTTTCAGATGACCTGAATCTTGCTCTAGATCCCATTGACTAGACCTCAGTTGACTGTAAGGGAAGCCTAGGATGACTAGCCTAGGTCTTTACATCTACACTGCAGTCAGATAGTTTCTATACCTAGTGTCAGCTACCACCCAACAGTTTCTCTCCTGCTGGCACCCACAGCTTATCAATACAAAGCAGGACCTACTTTGAAATCTCTTTATCTTCTTTCAGCACTGATAGGACTCTTGCACTACAGGCTTCTTATGAGTATTGGTTCTTGGCACCACATTTTATTTAGTAATCACTCAGAGTTAAGAAGTCTGACAGTGTTCAGTGGTTGTATTCTAAGTGTCTGGCACTGCAGGATGGACTTTTCAACTGCCAAGCTCCAGTAAACTTGCTGCAGTCCTCCAACATGCATAGTTTGCTCCTTTGGCTTCCAATCTTCACATAAGCTGCTCTCAAGTATGATGGAGAACCCTATCTTTTTCCAGTTCTAGCACTGTCTAGGCATTCTGGGTAAATCATGCCTCTTTATCAATCAAGTATTGTCCCAAGGCACCTGTTATGTTCCTTCAAAAACAACTCTACCCTACACAGAAAAGCCATCACGCGTATTTTAATTGTAAATATTGCAAGGTACTGAAATATCCTCCATCTCTAATGGCTTTTTTCAGATGGTAGCTGTTTAGCAGCATGGAGACCCAAACCTCTATTCTACAACAGAGTTGGTGCAAGTGCAAAAGTACTCCACCATGGGGTTAATAGTATAGTCAAGTATTTGGGAAGCAAGGAATTCTACGGAGAATCACAGAAGTTGCCCAGCTTTCAGCTGGTTGGTGGTTAGTTGGTTCTCACTTTGTGAGAACCCTAAAGATACTAGCTATCTTTCTGTGGGGACAGAAGACAGGTATGTACAATCATCAATGGCTTTATCTTGTATTAGATGACATGTAACTGGGGAAAAAAAACACAGGAGTAGGATCACAACCATGCAGAGATCTGGTAAAGAAAGCAATTGTTCTAGAACAGCCTGAACAAGAAGGCTAGTGCAAAACCTTTACTAAGTGGCATCTTAGATATATTAATGTTTACATAGCAGCTGAACCCACAGGGTCACTGGCATAAACACATATGAGGGAAGATGTTCTCCAGTGACCTGTGTTATGCACAAAGTCCAAGACTCAAAATGTGCAGATATAAGTGTACAGAAGGGTTGCAAGATAATCCAGGCACATGGCTTAGTTTGTCTTCAAAACCTTAACCTGGTGTTAACTCTTACCTAGCTGGGTCCTAGAGTCAGCTCCTTTCTTTGCTGCTGGCATCAGCATCAGAATGGCTTCAAAACAATGTCATAAGGCAAAGGACTCAAGTTATCCCCCCCATCAGGTCATCAGCACCTATCACTACTACATGTCCTCAAGAGGAGTTTTCACAAGTTGGGCCAGTGTTACTCAATGCTCCGAAGAAATGAAGTCTCCGTTCTCTTACTTTCTTGGGCGCTGGGCACTGTTTTCTTTACAGTCGTTGAGTTTGGCAGGGTTTTGCTTTTTGTGGATGTTGGTTTTCTCTGTTTCTGATGAGTGGATAGGAGAGCTTTCAACCCCAGCATCGCACAGTACTTATTGCACTGGTGAAGGACTCTGAACTGCTCAATGAAGGAAACGGAGCAGTTGCCTTTAAAACCTTTGTATCTGTAGCAACAAAGAAAAAAACAAAGCCAAATGGAATTTCAAGATTTACTTTCAGCATAGGGGAGGTAGAGTATGACTGTTGACTCACAAGTAACTTGGAAACGTTAAGCAAGTCTCTTCCACTCATGCTGTGTTGAGAAGCATTAACTCTCTTTCACAGATAATCAAACTGAGCCATTGAGAGGTGACAGAAACCAGGTAGCCAGTAGTGACAGAACAAAGAAAAGGACTTAAGAGTCCTGGTTCTGAAGCCTATGTTCTGGCTATTCTTCTCCATTTCATTTTGTTGGGAATGTATTGTCGGCTAACTTAGTCTCAGTAATATATAAATGAAATGCATTTTACAGCATTCTCTGTAAACAGTATTTTGGGCTACTGTCAAGAGACAAGGTTGCAGCAGGAGGTGTTGTCAGAACTACAAGCTGTTTTGATCCAAATACCTCTGCAACTTCTCTGCTACACTCCTCCCTCACCCAAGCTTTATTACAAGACCTGAAGGAGCCAAGCCTCTGGGGAAGAAGGATGTAAGGAGCATTCCTCAAGAAGACAGTCCCATCTAGCCTGCACAACTCTCAAGCCACCACCATGCCTCCCTCCGCTACCCTTCCCTTTTCCAGCAGGCTAGCAAAGCCAAGGAGTGGGCAGAGCACTTGCATCCCTCTTCTCTCTACCCTGCCACTGGCTGCAGTCTTCCCTTCCAGTGCCTTTAGATGCAAAACAGAAGCCAATGTCAGCCCCTCGGAGCTAGTGACCACTCACTGTGTCTCCCATCCCAAGGAACACTGCACCTGCTTTTTAAAGGAGTCACTCTGGTCAAACAAATTACCAGGGTGTGGAAGAGAGAAGAACAGAGGCCAGGGTGCCCCTATCCTTGCTTGGTACCTTTCTTAATAAGCACCTGTTCTACCCTATTCTCTTGGTTCACTGGACATACAAAATCCTGAGATGTGAGCTGCGGGTTACTACTATATGAAAATCAAATTATAAAATATCTAGCACTTTAATTAATACAACACGGTCCTTGCACAGCATTCTAGAGAACTTATTTCCTCAGGCAGACAGGTCACATTGTGCTAATGAAAATAGTACTGCCTTGAGAAGTTCAAACTCTGTCTGACAGATAAACCTCTTTATTACCACATAATTTGCCAAATTTTCTTGTACAAAAGAATGGTGCTAGTGGTTAAAATCTAATAAAATACTTTACAATGAAAGGGAATGGTATCTGCCTCTACCTGTATCTAATTGTCTTATTTTGCATTTCTAGGGTTCCTCTACAGAGAATGAATAGAAAAGTTGAAACCTCAGGCTGACTGCTTTCCTAGCATCCCATGCGAGTTGAAACGGCCACATGGGACACACCTCAGTGTGTCAAACCATGATAGAACACATAATTCCACCCTAGGATGAAGAAAACCTCTTTGGTGGAAATGCAAATTTGAAGATTTCTCAAACATATCCAAAAGGTAATATATATTGCATATTTGGGAATATACCAAAATGGTAATGTATATATTGCAGGCTCCATTGTCCCCTTTTAGGCCAAAAGAGGTCATCTATAGACTTTGCTGCTGCTTTTAAACAGGATCCTAAATGATTTCAGACAAACTGTTGCAACTGTGGTGATGAAGATGTTGCAGATAATTGTAAAGTGGACAGCAGACCTTCATTTTCTCAGAAATGAAATTATTGCTAGTGATTAACTTCAGTAAGAAAAGCTATTTTGGAATTCAGATTTCTAATTATATGTATTTAGGAGTCCTTTTTGTCTTCTCATAGCTACATTTTAGTTTCAAATTCTTCCGGAAGTCAGAGTTCTTGAATATTAAATATGTATTTCAATGAAATAGAGATCCAAACATATTTTACTATTATTTGTCATATGAAGCTCTTCATGCTCTAGAGAAACCACTCAGCTAGCTTGCTATAAACAGCCAGATGAACCTCAAAGGGTTAAGATATTTTTTCTCTCCTCTCCAAGATACCTGCTTGTTTACCCCAAGAGAGTTTAAGAGGAGCACCATGTTACTTCAGGACTGTACCCTGGAGCTCTGCAAGAGGAGGAGGACACGTGCTCTGGCTCCTTTGGGGAAGTAACAGACTTGAGGCTTTATACTTCAGTTCCCTTCTTAGAGTTGTCAGCTATGTGCTCCAGACACATCAGCAGAACATAACGCCCACAGGCAAGCCTGCCTCTGTTCAGCAAGAAACTCTCTTTATATCACGCATTGATCCTGATTCCAAAAACCAGTGGGAGCAGAGCAATACACTGCCAGCGAAGGGCAGTAACTCAGACTGAAGGATTTTGATTAACTTGTCATGAATATTCAACGAACTATTGGGTCTTTGTGGAAACAAAGCCTAAATTCACAGTGAATGCCAGTGGCAACAAATAATTCAAGCAGCTGTCGTTAAAACACCTTCCACTGTCATGATGTGTCACTGCTGGATGCTGCAGCACTGTATGTAACACAGATGCATCTGCCAGTATCTGAACAGATAATGAGGCTCTGTGCAGACAGCCTTTGGGTAGCATCTGCTCGCTCTGATATCTGAAATTCTCCATTTCTGCTGCAAGACTGATTGAAAGCCTTTATTCCTCCTGCACTTTGTGTGGGTGTATTCTTCCGAACCAGCAGAAATATTAATGATAAGGAATCTCCAGGGCTATAAGTTAAGTGAGAGGTTTCACTGCAGTGACTGATGGCTACTTTAATTTGTGGCTGCAAAATGACCATACACTCTTTCTCTTGCTCTCTCTCTCTCTCGCTTTTTTTTTCCAGGTAGCCATTTTGTTGCAGCTAATAGAAATTTCTTCATGTGTTCTTCTCTCTTACAGGAAGCTTAAGTGCTATAAGATATGATATTATTCATTTATTTGTGGAAGTAATCTTGGCATGAAAACATTCACCAAAAAAAAGTCCACTTTTACTGCGAACTAAAGAGAAGTCTGTGTACCAGCTAAATTACTAATTCTTATATCCAGTAATATTTCTGAGCAATCTGTACTGTTGCAGTAGCATTAGCTATTGATCCTCCAGAACTTACTAAAATAAAGGACAACTTAAACTCATTAATTTAGTCACAAATTTTTATAAAGAATCTTCGATTCCTGGTTCCTTAAATTTAGCTGGAGACTGTTGTCATTCCAGTGTGCACACATTCTTCTCATGCAAGGAGGTCTGACTGCAGTTGTAAATTTGTGGACTCAGCACACAACTTAAAATCAAAATGTCTCAAGTGAAGTATCTGTAAAGTTATATACTGAAGATCAGTGGCCAGATCGGAAAGGATGAATTTAATTTAGTTACTGGCTAGCATCTGAACTAGTTAAAGAGCAAATATTCATAAACCACATAAATTGTTTTCATATCTGTATTTGTCACTTCCTGTATGTCTTCAAAGGAACATCTAAAGAAAGAGCAGAAACAATAGCATGTGCTCAGAATATACTATGAGTAAGAGTCCCTTTAACTGAATATTTGAATGCTTTGCTAACTGGCTTTAGCTTTAGGATTCAGCAAATGCCAAAAGCATTCTCAGTAAAGAGGTAAGAGCATAAATACATTGTGAACAAAACAAGAGACCAGAACATTTGTATTAATAACGTGATTATTTTTCTTGCACTAGCTTTGCTCATAAATCAAGCCATCCTCATTTCCCTTCTCTTAAAATAACAGGTTTGCATTTGCTCTTGTGGCTAGAGGTGTGGCCTAGGCATCACTCCTTGTCTATTCTGGAAGCTGAGCGGCACGAATGAGCCTCGTTTGGCTCTGCCCTGTGCAAACAGCTCCGATTCTTATAATGGACCGTAGAAAAATTAATCTATGGATGTGAGACCAAAGTTTTGCATCTGAGTTCTCCCAGCTGCTTGCGCTTTGTTAGTCACTGCTTCCACAGAGCCTTCCTTATCATGTGCTTCCAGACTGTACCATTTATTCTGCAGAGGCCTCATGACCATAGCTCTGTTCTTGTGTGGCAGGACTTGTGAGCTTAATTCAAACCATTCTGTGCTGTTACAGCTTGTGGTATGTTTAACTGGGAGGAGGTCAGCATTAGGGAACGGCTTCTAAACTGAATGGTCCATATATTGCTTTCATACGCTTTGTGTTCCGTAATATAGAACTATCGACCAGTCCAAGCCTTGAAAAATAGTAATCTACTATTTTGCACAGCATGGGTTATTAATTCACTGATTAAATGACTGACAGATAAAGCCAATTCCAACAGAATTCCTGTCTCCCAAATCTGAATAATTGGGGGTGGGCACAAACCAAATCTTGCTTGACTCTGAGCAGGGGGGTGTCAAATTTAGCTCCACGTTTAAACTCCCCAATGCCTGCTGTTGCCACGTTGGGCCAAACTAAACGTGTCAGTGCCCTGAAACCAGACCTGCAGATCCGTATTTGGCAAACAATGCTCCTCTTAATCATAATGACTGCGGGTCACTGTGTTCCCCATTCCTTCGTGTTTGTGTTTACCGTTCCGGCTACATACCTGGGCACTTGTGCACAGCTTCTAAATTGGCTCACTGCTTGCCCTTAAAAGCCAGCCACTGTGTTCTATTATTTTGTTTAAGTTCCGCAAAGAACACATTAAATATCTGATTTAAAGGATCGATTTCCTGACTCTGGTGCACCCCAGTGGCTAAATCAAAAACACTTTTCAGGCTTTTGTGATTATAGTTCAACCTCTCCCCCTAGTGACAGAAACATTATTGCATCTACTTCAGTGCACTGAATAACCTACCCTTTGCTTTTGAGTTCTTTTGCTTTTCAACTCACATACATGGAAAGGATAAAAGATCAGAATTCCTTTGAAGAGTGTTAATTGTTGAAAACATCAATCTCTCCACAACTTCTACAGGAAGCAGAGGAAAAATAAAGGCACTGGATACATAAATGCTCATTCAGAAATTTTCATGTAGACTTGGAATACGAGTCTGGCCAATAAAAGAAAAGATTAATGGCAATGAGCAATGCTGAATATATGTACAAAATTTTAATATGTGCTGTTTCTTGTGCTTGGTTTACACGAAACATTGGGGGGGGAAATAATGGTCATGAATAATTCATGACAGTTGCCATATTGGCTTTTGTAAAATCATCGCTAACAGTTTGTGCCATGACATTAGATTATTTGGAAGCTTGATTATACTATGAGTACAGAGGGTGGTGGATATTTTTTTCCTGTTTCTTTTTTCCCCTGATCACAGTTTAATGTCAGAGTGAAGTTAGCATTTTATTTAATTTCCATTTTGATCAGAAACAACATGAATGTTTTTCCATTCACCAAGGATCATAGAAGCATTTCCTAAGGATTTTTTTTTTCTTTTCTTGATGTATTGCTACAGGCTTAGAAGAATTTGAGAGAGAGGACATAACCGTGATCAGTGAGGTCATTACCTCTGCAAGGGGGGGTTAACTATTAGAATTCGTATAGGCAATTACACTCAAAAATTGTCTTTGTATTTTCTCTAACAATACAGTCAAAGAATACCAGCACCACACTATAATTTTTAGCCAAGTGTGACTATGTATGTTCTCCCCACCCTGTAAGATCTACAATCTCTCATTGGTATGGTTGCATATTACCAAAGGGAGCAATAGCCTATAATATGGATGAATTCTGTGTACTTGTTTGTTTTTCCCATCCAGGCTTCCTGCATTAAAAATCAAACTGAAGATACTAATGCAGAGGTATCCTTTCTGGGAAGTGAGCAACAGAGGAAAACATCGGACTAGAAAGAAATCTCTTGCCTTGTAGCACTATCATTAGCTAAATGTCAAACGGAATGATACTCGACGTTTGTAAGAGGTTGTTTATGAAGGGAATGTCTGACTGAGGTGATCCTTCCTACAGCTTGCATTGCATATTCGTTTTCTCACTTCACCTTCCTCTTCCTTAGTCCAAGATGTGTTTTTATAGGAGTAATTTCCCACAGTAAGCTAGATAACAACGTCCATTAAAGCCTTTCCATAAATCTCCTAATTCCAGAGAACAGTGTTGCCTAAATAAAATTTTTATAACTTCTTTGTTTCTAACAGGATGATGCAAGAATAATTCAACTAATTTCACTTTGGATCCACGGTTGAAAAGTAAATTTAAGTTTTGAAAGAGTGCCAGCCTGAAAATGTTAAGAATTTTCCCAGAATATTCTGGCATCAAATGTTTAATAATTTAAAATGTGTTGTGAGTTTTTTTTTTTTCCTGTATCACTGGAATATAAGAAAAACTCACATTCGGTACAAAGACTGAATATATGTGATCAGATCTGTCTTTTTTCTAGCAGTTTCTCATGAGAGAATATGAATTTAAAGCTCTTGTTGCAGGCATTTACCTGGAAAGCTGTGTAGGATGCCATGAAACAGAATGGTGACAATACAAACAACACAGCTTGTGTGCATGCGGGAGGAGAATAATATATAGTCACAGGAAAAGAAATGTGTTTAAGGAAAGAAGTACTGGAAGAAGTACTTTTTTCTGGTTTAAAAAAAAAAAGGAGCCATTATGATTAAAGAGTTGAATTACTGAATGTTCTGCGATGACATACACTTGGTAACAGGAAGTATATCACTACATAACGCATTAAATCACTGGAACTCACTGCAGCATGATACTATTGGGGAAAACAATTTAGCATGTTTTAAATAAGCGTTAGATCTCTGTCTGAATAAGAATATCAATGAGAGTAATTTTTTATATTCTTTCTGTAAAAATGAAACAGCACTAATTTTTCACCAGAAATACTGGTGGTGCTCAAAAGATAATACCAGACTGGCTATGAAATAGATCTATTCCCACTAATGCTTTGCATACGTTGCTCATCATGTATATTTTCAGGGTTCTGTTAAGTGCCTAGAAGCAGCCAGTGTCTGATATATTAGATCAGCAGGCAATGGGACAGAGCCAGCCCGACTGCTTCTATGCTCCATGGTATAACCCAGGAAGGACAGGAGTTAGGTCTCTGAATATTTAAAATATTCTTCTGCAGGTACACAGTGTAGTATCAGACCTGCCACAATAATTCACCATGATTAATTCAAATTCTGTGTGCAAAAAATCCTAGTTCCAGCAAATCTTCCATTGATTTGAATGGAGCCAAGATTTCATGCAGTGATTCTACTCCCTAACAATAGAATTTATTTACACTAGTAACAGAGAAAGTCTGTTTATTTTAATTGCTGTTTATGCAGCATCTCAGCAACATAGGCAAAACTGATATTGCCATTCCAAGGGGAGAACAACGTTTGCCACAGAAAGAGGGAGATACAGGGAACAGGCAAACCTGGGAGACAGACTAGAGAGGACAGGTTTGCTGTTCGTGTTGCGACAGAGGGGATGGGATGGGTGGTGGTGACAGTCCCTTCCCGCAGTGCTAAATGCTACATCCAGACTCTTCTTTCAGTAGAGTGAAGAGCAGTAGCTGGCCCAGCTTTTTAGGCAGTAGTACAGATAAAGTGGACATGAGGACCATGGCTCTTTTACTGTCCCCCCCTCCCACCTCTCTCTTTCCAGCAGCTAGCTACTTTGAATGACTGCCTACATTGCCTATTTCCAGCAATGGCTCTGTTTGTGCTATATCCAGAAGCTTTAATTAATAAAAGCTTAGGAGAAGTGGAAGAAAGTTAGAACATTAAAGGCCTGTATCTTTATACATATGTTAGAGCATGCTGGATTCAGAGACATTCCCTCTGTGGTCATAAGCTCTCAACAGCACAAACACCAGGTCCTCCCTTGTAATCCAAGCTGGAGCCAGTGTTGGCACTGCTTTTTCAGCCCTACCTTCCTCTAGCTGATATACCACCAAGTAAAGGGGCTTGTTTGGAAGTCACCTGGGACCTTGATTTCACTCTTGAGATACCCTTTGAATAAACCTATTTTAAGGGAGGCAAAAAGGAAAAGCAAAGCAAAATCTATAGCATATCCCCTTTCTTCTAGAATTAAATGAACATGTTTCCCTTGAAGGAGGGTTCCCATAAATATGAGCAAAAAGAGTTAAAAGAAGTCAGATGAAGACTGTTTTTTTCCACAGTTAAACCAAAAATAGATTTCCAGTGCACCCTCCCCCAACATATTTACACTGTGGAGAGTTTGACGCGTGAAGCAAAACCATGCCGTTGAGAAATAATTTTTCACTCACCCTTTGGTCAATGTTGCTATGCCAACGTCAGTTAACTTCATTCCAACACCTACAAGGCATCAAGGAAATAGAAAGCTTGCATTACACCAGCATTTCTAGGAATATCTTCAGATTTAAAAGAGCCATAGATAGAGGTATTAAAATATTATTTATTGATTCATGCTTTTCATTTTAATTGTCACCATTTTGACAAAACATTTTAGTGTATCTCAATTAAAAACAGGATGTTTGTGCTCTGTATCACTAAGAACTTCTAGAAATCAGTCTCATTACACTAATTTACAGAGAGCAAGGTGATAAATAGAGCATAATTTGTCTTCTGTGCTGGATAGTCACTGGGGGGATCCACACTGATGACTGCATTTTAAGAGAACATCCATAATCTTTGCATATGCATCTGCCATGAGATAGGTATGGTTATTTACGGGTTTTGTGTTTTTTCTGCTTTGCAAACTTGGACCACAATATATATTAATGAGAGAGTTTGCTTTGCTAATCAACCTGGTCAATCAACCTTGGATTTACTTTTTGGGGGAGAGATTTAAAAGCCTTCTTCATTCAATGTTTCCAAAAACTTTTATTTTCTTTAACTTGTCCCTTCATTCATTTGTTTTATAGGCAAAATCCAGTCCTGTGGTGTGTGGTTTTTCTGTACAGAAAAATAATGGTCTCAATACCATTTTTCCTTTGACAATACCCTAAGAAATCTCAACCAGGATGCCTGAAAAATGCAGCCTAGATACTCAAACGATAAGGCAATCAGAGAGAAGTATGTTTCTCTTCAACAGCAGCAGAGGTATATTCTCCCTTGCGGCAGCAATCATTATAGAGGCTCAGATACCAGATCTGCTGTTGTGCTTCCCTCAGGCTAGCGCTTTGCCATTTCTTCTCCCTTTTAATTATTTCAGGGGTCTTGTTTAGATGTTTTGTTGCTAATTTTCCTGGCTTCTCCTGTTAAAGGGTACAGGTTATTTTCTAAGATTCCACCTTTCCTTAGAGATCTTAAAGCAAGCTCTGCCTTTCTCTATTTCAAACGCATACACACAAGCTGTGTTGCAGACAGGCGCAGCATTTCCACAGTGAGAAAGAGTCGCACCCACAGGAGCATAAAGGCAGCATTTAGTAAATGTGGGAAAGGCATTTCTTTACCATTCTTCTTTTTTTTTGAAGAAATACATTTCTTCAAACACAGCCAGGACCCCAAGCGTGGAGCATTCCACTGCTGAGAGATTGTTGATGAGTGTTTAAATATAAGAAAAAGTGAAGGAGAGGATGTTGTTAACAACTGAGGTCTAATTCACAAGGCATAGCATTAACCTCTGGGAGGTGAGACAACAGTCAGCCAGACTTGACTCATTTGCTAAGGGGACATTCGTGGAAGAACAGTTCTGCTGTTAAGAGCATAAGATTTGGGTTTTCGCTTTTCAGATTGGTTTCTTATAAGAACATAAGCTAGGTAAGAATTTCCTTCCTCTGCTGTTTCATATAAGCATTATACTATTGTATGGGCCAATAAATGCTTTTTTCGGCTGCCACAGTAGGCAATTAATTAATTTCTTTCTATTCCCTAGGGGTAACATGCATACCAAATAAACACAGTGCACTTATAAGAAACTACAAAAGAAAATATCCTAACTTTCTCTCCTATCTTTTATTCTGACCTGCATGAGATGCTGCATAAAAAGAGCACTCATTATTTGAATTGTTTAAAAATCTGTATTTATATTGTTTCTCCATTCACTTTGCTAAAGGCACTTTCAAGAGACCTCTGTGCTTACACAAAACTGAAAAAGATTTCAATGAAAATAAAACTTATGTCCCCATTCAATAACTTGTCTATGGCTCCTCTGGCACTATAATAGCTTAAACTACAATTTTAAGAATTATAAAAAGTTTTGTATAGCAGTTTGTTTTTGATCTTGAGGGATGGTTTCCATGACACTAATCTTGTTGTTACTGTTATGTAGTTGTATTGCTGTGATGCCTCTGAATCCATTCACAGCCCTGTACCCTTACTGTGGCAGCCATTGCTCGCCAGAAATTCGTTATGAGACTTCCTGGTTTGCCTAACAGCTTCAGACTTCAGTGCTGCTTCCAACCTCTTGCTATTGAATGGCTAAAGCAGTCACAGTGATGATGGAGAGGGAATCACAGAGTGGCACAGCCATTTCTCCAACGTGAGGTGCAAACTATGACGACACTGACCATGGGAGGTTACAGCACTTTTAATCTTTTTGGTAATCCCTGTCTGCAAAAGGGGGGACTAAACACATCTCAGATGTGGCCCTTTTACGTAAGAAGGTTCTTCCTTTGGCACCAGAAATTACACAGCTGAGACGTGCGGGTTCCTTTCGCCCACAAGAAGGTAGACGGAAATGTGAAGGAGGGAAGGACAGCTGGTGGGGGGAAAGATGGAGCTCCAGAGGCTAGGAAGTGCTCCCCCCCCCCCAAAAAAAAAGTTAAAATCATTAAAGTTGCTAAAAAGAAACTGTTTATGCTTACCAGAAACAAAGTAGAGTAAATACATGAAGAACTGACTTGTAAAAAATACAGGGTCTCAACCTGAGAGTTGAATGTGGTCCTAAGTCTGTAGATTAACCTACTGTAAGTAAAATTCACCTTCATGCAGTGGATAAATGCCTGGCTGATGCATGATTTAAGTCCTATTTAGAGATATTAAGACTACAATAGACTTGGCAGTATTTCGCTGTGTGACTCCTAGAACTGTTGGCCATGTTCAATAAGGGTCAGGTTGTATCTCTTGTGTTGCTAGAGAACGTACTTAGTGCCTTCACAAACTGAGAGGATGGGGCCAGTGGATTTTCATGCCCCAAATGCTCATTTCCTTTTCACCCTTGGTATCCTATGGTTTCTGCACAAAAGCTTATTTTGATGCTTGTAGATAAGGCACTTGAGTTTACACTTAGGCATCTAAATAAGTGACCTGTTCAAATTACACAGAACATGCTGTTCCCAGATTAGGTTGTAAAGTACAGTAATGATTTAGCCTTCTGCTGGGGATTGCTCTCTGGTGCACTTGGAAGACGCCTGAATTCCTAGTAAGACCATCCAAGGAGGCCACACCAGGGTAAAGATTGGACACAAAAGAACTCCTTGAGCCTCCAGGGTGAGGGGCAAACAGTAGGTCAACTATCTAGATGGGGAAACAGTCATAAGGGATTTAAAAGTAACAGAAAGGTTTTCACAAGAGGTACAGCAATGGCATGTATACAGTGCTTTGAGAAAGATGACCCAGGGTTCCCAAACTAACAGTCTCAAGCCATAAAGACACTTAGTGTAGCAAAAGGCAGATTTATCAGTTTGGCTACAAGGTGAGCCACATGAACATGGTGATACTGCCTCTACATGCAGCCCATGGCCAGAGCCAGCTCCTAGCATCCACACTTACATGCAGAGATGCCCTACCTGTGTTACCAGTTGTGGGCCAAGGTATTGGTCTCCATTTGGGGAAGACTTTTCCAAATACAGGGTTATGGAAGGTGCATATGCAGCATGGCCAATAGGCCACAGAAAGCCAAGAATAACATTTCTATGGAACAAGTCTCTGGAAATTCTGCAGTTACTGGGACTGACTATGAGTGGCTACCAGCCTGTATCATGGCAGAGCCACTTTATTGCCTCCATTCAGACAACTCACCTTGCAGGTCAGTGACGAGCAAGCTCCCATTGGTCTTCTCATACACCCAGTGCTGGAAGGTGCAACACTTTTGGCCAGCCTCTGAGTCTCTTCTCAGGAAATTGATTTCCTTGCCATCCTTGACAGAGTATTTCACAAATTCCCCAATCAGCTCCTCCTCCACTGTGGCATAGGGGATGTTATTTGCAGGGCGATGAACAAGAAAAATAGGAATGATCCTGAAATCAAGGGATAAAAACTCCTAAACCCCACTGAGCTCTGTCAATAAAGAAGTAAGAAAGAGACAGTTTGGCCAGTGATCTCAGAGACTGAATAAACAGTTACCAAGTCTAAACCAAGCTGGGAGACATCCAAGTAGGATTCTGATCTTCTAGGTAGCTCTAGAACATAATCACATTCTGTTTTATGTCTTATTTCTTTGTATTATTTAGTCAGATCTAAACTTATATTTTTCAGAGTGTAATTTCCAACGCTGTCCTAATATGTCCCAAAACCTAAACTCTGCACAATACAAGTTGCTAGCTCATTTTGGAGTTTTAACTGCTCATGGTTTTAACTGCTCAGTTGGACTCGTATATGACTCCGTCTTTCAGAGGTTTTAGGCACCTGCAGATTCTATCCACTGCAGAAAAAGCTTTGCCCAAGACCAGTGTAAATGGAGGATTTCTCAGAATAGACTTCTAAAACCTTGACACACCCAAAGTTAGCAAACAGTTTTATAATGAAAATACAAAGCAACTACTTTGTCAAGCAGTAAGAGGAAACCAGAATGTTTCTGGAGAGACCATAGGATTCTCAGGACAAATTGGCTCAAGGGAAGATCTGGAATCTGAAGATTCTTGGACTTTGTCAAAGTTTGGATCCAGGTCAGAAGACTTCTATTCTGAATGAAATTTTCAGGAAACTGCAAACTGGACAAAATTCATCTAATTTTATTCACTTAGAAATTGAGCTAGTTTAGCCAGAAAGACTGTCAAAGTTTTCTAGGAATCTAGGCTAGGTCCATTTATGGGTAAAGATGCACCATGCCAAAAACTCGTATCCAAAATCAAAAAAAAAGCGTGACTTTTAGAGTTTCAAGGTCTTCCCAGAGAGAAAGACTGAATGTGAAGTGAGAATGACAATAGTCTGGAAGGAAATACCTGTCCCACTGGCACCACGAACTTCTTGGTTAACAGAACTCTTGCTGACTGGAAAGCAGTGTGCTGCCTCGCAAATAGTCTCCGTCTGTTCATACTTACACTGGAATAACTCAGCATTCTCACCAGGCAGCACTGATACTACAGTATAAATCTCCCAAATTAAAACCTTAAACGTAATAATGAAAGCAGAAAAGTGACATCAGTGTACATGAGAGTGGAATTAAATACTGCTCTGAGATAATGTCATTTGGAAAGCCTTTCTGTCAGCTGGAGTTTGTCACAGAACATTACCATATTTTACCAGCTAGCTCACAAAAGCTCCTGGCATGGCCTCAGAACAAATGGGAGAAATGAGTGTCACCAGTTTTATATGAAACAGGTTTCTAGTTACTTCTTTTCTTGCAAACAGCCTTATCTCTTACAGCAACACTGCCAAAGGGGTGGTATAGTTACTGCCAGAAATACATTTACATTTGGATTCTGGAAATAGCAGACTCCTGAATGAACAGAGGTGCTGTACATACATTTAAAGGAGGTCTAGAAGATTTAGTTATGAGGCAGAGAACCACATATAACCAGAACACTTCCTTATAAGTCTTCTAGTCCTATTCCACAGTCAAGCTTTACTGACATCATTAATCTGTTCGTGACTGTAATATTTTACCATTATTGTCCCAGCAGATGCAGTTAAACTGGTACAAATGGCCTTTATACCAGTAGAGTTATTCTCTTTCTAAGTAACAATCAACACAAGTCTAGGCACTTGTCTACTACTAAACTAACCTGCTCACTCAAGGGATGATATCACCTTAGCTCTACCAGCATCATTAAAGTTATCAGCTTTTATTATCAGACAAGGTTTGTACGGTTTCACATTTATGAACGCTAAAAGGAAAAAAAATGGGCCACTGGTTAATATAAGTGTTAGTAGTGCTCTACTGTGGAAATACAACAGTAACCTTAAGACCACAGAATCTCTCTGTTTCCCTTCCACCCCTGTATAAATGTCTAGCTGCCACGACAGTGACCAAACATGCATACGCACGCCATCTCTTTTCTCCCCGGCTGCTGCCTTCCAGGCAGTTGTTTAGAATAATGCAACCAGATGTGAAGCTGCCACGTGCCTGCTCTTTGCACCAGACTTCTAGCTTTTGCAGTGTGTGTGCTCTCTCTCTCCTATCAAAATTAGAGGTTATATCCTGTATGTAGGGAAACCTCTCAAATAGAAATTTTGCCATAAGCAACGTATTTCCATAAGGAAGTCTGACTTCCACAAATATTTATCTTAAAGAATTCACCACCATCTCTGTCACTAGTTCTAGTCCTGAAAAGGTTTCTTTAAGGAAACATTCCAGAGGTTGAATTTTAAGTGCTGCTGAGGCGACTTATTTGGAAAATCTTTATAAGCGTCAGCATAGAAGCAGCACAGCCCCAAGGTATTTGCCCACGTTTCACTGCATAATTACAAAAACTCCCACTGAAAAACCCTATGAAATGCAGCTCTGAGAATATAGTACCCATTAGAATCCTTATGTGAGAACTCTTTTTTTTTGCTATTGCCTTTTTCCTCTCGTGAACCCTGTGTCACCAAACTGCCAATTTTATCTAAGAGCTGCAAAGAAAATAAAGCAGCCATGCTGAGCATGTACACAAAACACCCCAGTGGAATCACTCCAGCCTTCCTCTTCCCTTCTGGTGCTGTGTGAAATGGCTGCCGCTGTGAATGGCATGGATATAAATTCTCCCAGTTAGTAAACAGGGGAAGATACGGTGTGGATATCAAAATCACATGCTGTATTTGATTAGCAAAAGCTTAGCTTTTTGCAGTTTGAGTCAAGGCATTAAAATGTTTTATTTAACTGTGGATAGGATCCCCGGGACAACTGACTAGAATTTTTTATGGAGGCTGCTGAGAACATTTACTTCTAACCTTTATTCAGTGATTCAGTGCAGCTGAGAAGATCTTGTGTCATCTAGAAGGAGATGGAGATTTAGTCTGCTGTCAAGCATGTAGGTCTTATCCTTGAAGCAAGGCAGGCGGAATTTCAATCATCCTTTGCAAATTCAACTCTACATGGTAGCCTGACACCGGAACAGCAAATCCTTTGAAAAAGATCTCTTACCAAACCCTCAAGGTGTCATTTCCCAGCCTCAGGGGCAGAGATGAGTCTCTACTCAGCTATTCGCCTGATGCACCCATATGCGAGAAATGGAAAACTTCTGATATGAAATAAAACAATCTTTTGGAAAATCCAGAACCAGAGCCAACCGTTCTGGCTTAAGCTCTCTTTGCTTAGAAAACTTGCCTAAGAAGTGACTTCATACCGGCTTCAGAATGATCATGATTTCTCTCAAGATCTTATTTTTAATGGGAAGTTGGAAGGCCTGACTTAACACCTACTGTTATTATTAGGTGACACCACTAGTATCACCTACTGGTTTTACTTTATTAATATAAATAATTTACTCTCAATGTATATCAAAATCAGGACTTTTGCTCCTACATGTCTGCTACTTACTCTTTACTCCTTTTTCTCTTTTTCTATTATGAATGGAATTGTTCTTGCCATCTTGGTACCCAGAATTATTTAGGTTATGACTCCAGTTGTATCACTGTTCTTAGAATCCTTCTTTCTTCTCTAGAGATCACTCCTAACAGTCAATGGGCAGGTATGCCAAGGATAACATATATGTGTGTGTGTGTGTGTGTGTGTGTGTGTGTGTATGTGCGCGTATGTATACACATACTCACTCTGGTACTTCCCCGAAGCCTTCCAAAGGTTCAGCTTCTGCTGCATATATCTTCGCATACTCTCTCGCTGTATTTTGGACATAGCATTCCTATATTACAAACAGATATGCCTATGGAATATTACTCAAAACATTTAATAGATCAGCTGCTTGAACATTTGAAAGACAGCTCTTCCCCACAACTCTTGCTTGGAGAGGACAGGGGAACCTTACCTGCAGTGCTAGTTTGTAGTTCTTTTGAACTAGATCATCCTTGCTCTTGGTCGCGTACATGATAGCACTGTGCACTTTGAGAACGCAGGGGTGGCCAGGACTGAACACTGGCACCAGGCCTTGCATCACTTTACTGCGGAATGCTTTCCGGTGCATGCCTTCACCAAAGTGAAGCTCTTCCGTAGCGATTATTCCGTGCAGGTTCCCACCAAAATAGCTATCATTGATGAAATCTTCTCTGAACATGAGCTGCATGAATTCAATTTCTTCCAGACCTAAAACACAATGCCACTTTGTTCTGTACCATCCTTCTGTGGTCAGCAGGGAAAGGGGTGGACATGGGAGGATAAGTGGATGTCTCCATTGAGGATTAATGAACAGGCTTTCAGGAAATGGAAGACATGGCTTCACTTGGGTTAGTATAGCGCTGGGATTCTGCCCCCTCCAGGTAGCTTGTTTGTATTGTCTAAAGTCAGCACGGAGAAAGGGGGCAGTTCACGTTCATACGGAGAGAATACAGAAGGTATCAGAAAAATTGGAGGAAAAGGTCACAAAAGCTGTTCTAAAACCTATTAATACAGTTGTAAACTGGAGCTTCAAATGAACGTGAAGCAAGTGAAGCTGACTGAGAACTAAAGAGGAATTGGGGGAATACAGAGATCTTTCCAACTCTGTGTTTTTGGGAAGACAGAGACAATAATAAAGCTAATGTGCAAGCAGTGTAAGTAGATACGAATCTAGAAGTAAAATACAGCTCTGTGACCAATTTGCACAAGCTAATTTCAGAAAGCTTCTCTGAAGTTAGTCTGGCTTTTCAGAAAAGCCTGAAGAAAGAAGGGTGTTGCTGATACACCCAGAGCTTGTTTTAGCTTTCAGCTTGGAACCTTTTCAGGGAGGGATTCTGCCAACGTGTTTTTAAAGGCGCTCATCTGAGGTCCTGGTCCTTACCCAATGTTACCATAATGAAAACATGCTTCTCTCAGTACAAACCGCATTCACTAGACCAGCTCCAGTGCTGCAGACTTGCATGTTAAAGTGTTCATCTCTTTTCAATCTGGCAAGCACCAGCTTAACACATTCATTAGAAAAGGCAGAAGAAAAGAGGAAGATTTTTATTTTGTATGTGGTTTTGAATCAGAAGCACATTTCTATAAATTACCATGCCAAATTTATTCATAGAGCAACTGCATCAATTTGAGTGATCTTTAAATTCTGGATAATTTTGTACAGTAATCTTTTTCTAATCCCCATATGTGGATTTTGAATGTACCACTAGCATAAGAATGTGTGCCTAAGTTTGTCACAGCTGAAATAAAGCAAGATTATGGATTTCACAGCTTTAAATTACCATTGAAATACGAATGGACCAAAAATAAAGGGAAAAAAAGAAGTAGTTAAACTTAAGCACTGAGAGAAAAATGAACTAAAAAATTCTAGCTGCACTTCAAATCTCTCTAATCATAACATAACATTTCAAGGAACTTCAATGGAAAAGATAAACAGGAGCAGAAAAGGTGTACAATACACAATAATGAAATCTTTCCACTTCTCCTTTGTAGTAATCTCTGGTTCAGACTATGTAAATCACTGCCTCTCTGTGAAGCATAGAGCAAACAGCACAGATATAAAGCTAGAATTAGAATGCTCTTTATCTCCACCTACAGTTCTCTGTTGATCAAAAGTTATACAGTGCTGCTAAATGAAAAGTCCTGTCTTTATTTTAAAGATGAACTAAATGTTTAATTTTATTCTTGAAGAAAAAGAAAGAAAAATCAATTGCCTGAATGAAGCACTTGACTAGTACAGTCTGTTCAGAAATGATAAACCAATTTGCAATGTACTATCTTTAGCTGCAGCACAGCAAGACATATGCCGAGTGTGATTAAAGACAAGATAACACATGGGGAAAGTATTCCAAATCTTAATGTCTGCCTTTCTTTTGGAGTAAAGTTACATAGCAGATGACTTGCAAAGACCATGTGTTCAAACACCACTGGCAAGTTTGTCTGCCAAAAGAGCTTTATGGGGGGGGGGGGTGCGTGTGTGTGTGTGTAAGTCTCTGTGTGATGCAATGCTATTTCACTGTTTACTATATGTGAAGTGCCAATGCGTCAAGTTATTGGAAAGTTACACAGACATCCAAGTTCAAATCAATAGTCTGTCTTAGCATGCACTCCAACTCTCTGCCCAAACTGTTCTATCCTACAGGAAGGTATTTCACCTACAAAACTCCCATGAATTAAAAGGGAATTTCATCTTTGATGGCATAGCAAAATTTAGAGCAAAAAGGGAAAGATATCTAGGAAAAATACAGCACTGATTCAACAGCTTTGAGGGATTCCCACAGTTTCCCTTGGGGGAATTGTCAAAAGGTCTCACATAGTTTGTAGGCCAGTCAAATCTTTGAGGTATTTTTGCCATTGGGCTTCTGCCTGTAAACAAAAAGTGATGAGATACTACAGCAGCAGTCCAGAGGTGAGTATCTCTATGATTTAGAGAAATTAAGAATCCAAAACCAGATCTGAAACAAACTCAGTATTTCTTAAATTGCTTTTCTCCCCTGAAACATATCTTTTGTTTAAAGTGTAAATGCCTCTCACGTAAACAGAGAAAAAGGCTCATGTTTTCAGAGCTGCCTGAAAATGGAGCAACTGCTAAAACATGTTTTCCTATTGCATCTGGCTGTGTGAAAAACACAGTGTAATAAGCACGGGGCGTTCTGAGGGCAGTGCCAGCTTTGTGAATGCACAGATTTCATTTAAGAGAGATTATCTTGGAAAAAATGTGTTACAAAAGTGTTTTTTTAGTCCTAGAGCAACCAGTGTTGCATCCATCAGAAAATGGAGTTGAGACATCCAAGGAACATCAAGGGCAACAAAAAAGGCTTCTACTGCTTTATCAGCAGTAGAAGGCTGAACACAAAAAATGTGGGTGTGCTGCTGAACGGGATGGGTGATTTAGTGACAGCAGACACGGATAAGGCTGAGGTACTCAATGCCTTCCTTGCCTCAGCCTTTACTAACAAAGTCTCCCAGGCATCTCTGCTTGGTGACACAGGTCAAGCAAGACAAAAACTACCAGCAGTGGATGAGGATTGAATCAGGGATTACTTAGGAGAACTTGACCCATGCAAGTCCATGGGACCAGATAAGTGCATGCTCCACCTGAATGCCAAGTAACAAGTGCAATACCACAGAGGTCAAATCTTGGACCTTTCCTCTTTAACATCTTTATCAATGACCCAGAAGAGGCAACAGAGAGCTTGCTCACAAAGTCTGAAGATGACACCGAACTGGGGAGCAGTCAATATGCTCAAGTGCTGGGCTGCCTCCCAGAGGGACCTGGACAGGCTGGAGGAATGGGCTGACAGGAACCTTATGAAATTCAGCAAGGACAAATAAGTACTGCACCTGAGAAGGAAGAACCCCTCGCAATAATGCAGCCTGGCTGGGGAGTAACTCTGCTGAAAGGGCTGTGGGGGCCTTGGTAGACACAAGACAAACATGAGCCAGGAGTACGCCTTGACAGCAAAGAAGGCCAAAAGCATCCTGGGCTGTGTCAACGGAAGCACAGCCAGTAGATCAAGTGAAGTGATTAACTCCTACTCAGCCCTTATTAGACCACATGTAGAGTACTGCATCCAGTTTTGAGCCCCCCAGTACAGGAAAGACATCAACCAACTGGAGCAAGCACCTGGTGGGCCAAAAAGATGGCCAGGGGACTGGAGCACTTGCCCTGTGAGGAGATGGTGAGGGACCGGGGCTTGTTTAGCCTGGAGAAGGGAAGGTTTTGAGAGTCCAAGCATATCTACAAGTAGGTCATCAAGAAGATGGATCCAGGCTCTACGCAGTGGTGCATGGCAGAAGGATGACAGACAATAGGCATAACCTGACAAAACAAAGGTTCAGACTGCATATAAGGAGAAACTTTTTCACAAGGACAGCCAAACTGTGGAAGAAGTTGCCCAGAGATATTGTGCAGTCTCCATCCTTGGACATTTTCAACAACTGACTGGATAAAGCCCTGAGCAAGCTGGTCTGACCCCATAACTGACCCTGCTTTCAGCAGGAGATGACCCCCTGAGGTCCTTTCCAACCTGAATTATCCAACGATCCTTTGAACTGACAAGAGAAAAAGACAAGAGTTATGATTTATTGCAAGCTAGGTGACTCAGTGTGGAACTAATTACACTGCTACAGTCTAGTCATTTGCTGATTTACCAGAGTTCACTGTAACTGTCTATGTGTGTCTATTCACTTCTCTTATTTAGAGGGTTCAGACTTCCACGTCTGAAATGCTCCTCCGAGTTAACTGACCATCATTAGGACCATCTTTGATACAGCAAACTTATTCACCCATTTTTGCAATAGAAATAAAATATCTTGGGTCAAATTCACCAAGGCAATGCAGCTGCTTAGCAGCTCCTTGATAATACTGAACAACTGTAAACCCAATTTAACTGGGTGGTAAAAAGATCTGAACATAGTTTGTACCAGCAAATCAAAGCCTAAATCAATGAATCTGGTCCTTTATGTTCAGAAGGCTGCAAATCTCAGGTGAAAATACCACTATTTATTTTGGTCATATTATTCCATCCTTTGTACCATTTGGAAATCAGAAGGAACAAAGATTTACGCATACATTTAAGCAAACGTGTACTCACCTTCCAAATTCTGAAAACTTGAGAGATGTTCCAAGACTACAAGGAAACGAAAGAAAGAGATGTTGTAGTCAAAAAAATATGAGTGGAAACTGCCATTGTTATTATTAGGTATTAAAATTATAAACCAGGATTTACCTTCAGAAGTCAGCTTAAACTCAGCAGTCACCTTTCCATAAATATTCTTCAAACAGCAATAATACATTCCCTGGTCTTTGTTACCAGCTTTAGCTATTGCCAAGGAGATGGGAGAGTCATCCTGGGCACTGGAATAGAAGATGTTAATTTTTCACGTTAATACTTTTAAAACATCTTTCCTGATTATTCCATACATCTCTCCTTCTGTCCCTGGAATTTCTGCCCATCACTGCAAAGACTGATTCAAATGTAATGTGAGTAGAAAAGGTATTTTATTTCACTTCAGTAAGAAGCATGCAGCCTACTAAGTGTTGCACAATAGATATCCTTGCTACATCCTAAGAGAAAAATGTATCAATCAAATACACATAAAAATTGTTAAATCACACCAAAAGGCATTCTAAGATAGAAACAAGTTGTATGCTTTCCCTCAATTTTGAGTGCAATCTAAGAAGATATGATGGATGTTTTCCTGTTGATATTTAGAATATTTGGAACAACTCTGCATGGGAACATTTGGGAACACCCAGTAGTAGTAGGAAGCACAGTTTCATATGACTGAAAGCAATAGGCATTGTGCTGACTAATATTGAGGCCTGATCTTGGCTCTGCGCAAGTCAGACTTCACTTCAACTGAATATATGCTTAGGTTTAGGCAGACACTTCAACCCATCTTGTGCAGAAATGTGTAGAAAAACTTTCTGACTTAATTCAATCTGAGTTAGGAACGTGTTGAACACTCTGTTGTATTGTGAGGCCAATATAATAATAGCTTTTGGTTTTCTTGTTCTCAGTTGGAGCCAATATCAGAAATTCTCAGTCTCTCTTCCCTGTATTTACAGATCTTCCTCATTTTCTCTGATCACCTCTCTTTTGTTGCATTGCTTTGTCTTTTCCCTCTGCTATTTGCTAAAGTCTGTGTATGCAACTTCAGGAATGGATGGCTGGTAGACGTTATCAGCAGGGGTGCAATGACACATGAATGCAGTTACGCTACCTGTGGACTCAAGCTGGTTCCAGAATAAAAACACAATGAAACACTGCTATGCCTAAGTGAAAGTCCTCTTAGTCCGTGAAGGTCTCCACATATATGACACTGGGTGTCTATGTATTTATCAGCAAACCGTATAATCCACGCAGGGATGATGAAGACCTGGCTATTGCGTTTTAACATTTTTGTGAAGTGAATTAGAGAAGGTGTGCACGTTTTTGTTGGTATTAGGCCAACATGATGTTTCATGACTGTTTGGCACACTGGACAATTAATTTTACGCAACATTAGTTTTTAAATGTAATTTCCTAGCAAATATTAATATTACTACCAATATGTATTTTTCAATGCTGTTTTAATATGGTTGATTTTGTGTGTTGGTGGGTTATAACAATTCAAAGATTTGTTACATAATTTCCTGTAATCGCCTCCTATTGAAAGCAGATGTGCCACGTGGTCCAGACTATATATTTCCGAAGACTGACATATTTCCAAAGGAAGAAACAGTGCTTGGGTACACACCAAACTACTAAGTTAGAGTTCGATCTTGATAGAAGTGAGATTTAGAACAATTCCACTGAACTCTATTGAACATTTTTGAAGTAAAAAATGTAAATAAGAATCTCTCTCTAAAACATTGTTAAATATCTTATTTTAATTTCAACATTTTGAAATGTATTATATTTATCCCACAAAGGGAAAATTCAAATATTTTATTTGTTATCATATATTTTCTATATTATTACTGAAAACTTTATTTTGGTTGTTAAAACACTGCAAAATTACTTAGCAGAAATATATTCTTATATGACAGATACTATAAAACTATCATCAAAATCAGCGTAGTCAAAACAATAAGAATCAGAATGACACAGGAACTCTAACCAATTCATTTCCTTCCTCCATTGAAAATATCATCTTATCAGATGGCTTCCTACAAAACTTTTTAATTCCAGCAGAATTGTGTCTTCTGACAGAAATCTTTTCTTTTTTTTTTTGCTTTGGATAAGATTAATTTTGTATTTTTAAAACATTATAACCAGATTTTAAGAGCTACGTGCCAAGAATGTTATTACTGCTATGGAGGAAAATAACTTTTGTTTCATAAAACTGAAGTTTTATGAAGATTCTAAGGAAAGATTAGGGTTAGAGAAAATTCGAAGGAAAGAGCTTAAGAAGCTTTTGTTTTCCACCCATCGGATTGCACTGCCTCTAGCCACTCAGTCTAATTGGCTAGATTGAGGAGTGATTTCATTTTTCTTTAAATATAACTCCCTTTAGTCCAATCAGCTTAAAGCTCCATTTGAAACAGAATATAAAGTTCAAAGGAGTGATCACGTCAAGCCCTACATTGCACGCTAGATGCTTTTATTAGGTCTCAGCCATTTACCTCTCCCACAGAGACAGCCCTCCATATATTAACCAGACATGTTTATATCATTTGGCCTGGGTGCTGAGGCTGAAACTTCAGCTGATCTTTTACAGTACTTGACAGTTGGATGAGGCTGGTTATGAATGGGCTGAAAGAAATTACGGGTGATGGAATGCTAACTATGCCCAATATTAAAGCATTGTGTGAGGATATTCTTCTTAATTACCCTGTTTAAATTGATTTTTTTGCACCAATCATATGAATTTAGTTAACAGGTACAAGAGTATATCACTGGCAAATTTAATATTTTTCCAAAAGCTATTCAGAGATTATCAGAATTACCTTCAGAAACATTCACTCACCTTCTCTGCAGTCGAGCTAGTAACTTGGAATCTTTAGTCCATGTAATGGTGGAGTCACCATGAATGTCACCAAATTGACAGCATAACTTAATATTTCCAGAGCAGTCAGGGAATAATTCTGCTTGTATCTTTTTCAGCAGCTTGGGAGCTTGAAATGAAACAGCCACAGTTAAGGATTAGAAGATAGCGATAGTGTTTTGGCATTTAAAAGAAATCCCAGAATGCTTTACAAATGTTAATAATATGAATTTGACAATACTATTCTTCCTGATGGAGAAACTGAGGCTTTAAAATATGAAGGTCCTAAAAAAACTGAGCCAGTGCCCCACATGGTCAATGGAAATATTCTCAATGGAAAGACATTTTGAATTTATGGAATGAGACCCAATGGAAGTTCTACTCTGAAAAAGCATCAACATAAAAACATTTCTTACTCAGAACACATTCTCTCTGATTAAAGAACCAGCTGGTTTTATCAGTAAAAAAGACACCATAAAGATACAGCATATCATATAGTTACACAATCAGAATTGATAATAACTAAATATATGCAATTAGTAGACTTTTTAAACTAATCATAGCATTTGAAAGAAAGGACTTGAAGTCCCAGGAGACACTCAGTCTCCAGGATGTTCTTGGAACGTACCTAACACACACTGCCAAGATCAGGCTCTTTGCAAGACGCAGTGATGGCACCCTTTCCATTTTAAAGCATACCTGGAGGAGCAACTCACACCTAGTAGTTAGATATTTGCTCTAGCAATGGCAAGGCAGCAGTAGTAATGGCAGTGGCCTTCACTTGCCTCCTCAGTCTCACAGGATTCATTTCCTGCCTCTAAGGAAAGTCTCTGCTTTCCCAGCCATATGACTTAGCTCTTTTGCTAAACCTTGGCCATTGGTAGAGAAAATTCAAGAATTGTTCGGGTTCCAGAGAAGAAACCTGGGTTGCAGTCCCTGCTCCAAAGACCATTTTTGTATTTTAATGAATGAGTTTTATATAAGATACTGGAGTAACCCTGAGAACCATGACCAGAACGCAGGACTCCCTGTCGGGGAAGGCCCTGATAATCCATTTCTCCGCTGAGCCTTATTTTCCTGCACACAGAATATATGAGTATACGAATATATGAATATATTTTGCACATGGGCATGGCATCAGCAGGAGGACAGGAGGGTGCTCCCATGCAAGTGGGAGCCTAGAGCCATGGGCACTCTCCAAGGTGGTAAGAGACGGCAGGCTTGGAGCCTGTCAGCAAGAGGAGGACAGTGAACCTCTGTGTCATGCTTGGGCAAGGGCTCTAATCGCAAAGCCTGTATAGAAAGGGGGAGAATCACCACGAACTCTTGAGGAAAAAAAAATAGAAAGTGAGATCTGCCTATTTTTGGAAAGAAAAGGAATGGACACATACTTACCGCAAAGGTTTTGGGACAATGGTGCATCCAGGCACTCCTGAGCGAGACGTCCCCGCTAGAGGGATGTAAGATGTTTCCTAATGTGTTAATTCTGAGCTGCTGCACTCTGAATGAGCTGGCATGACACATCTCCCTCAGGGATCCCATTCCAGTGGCCTCACTTTCCCCGTCTAATGCCTAAGGAATGCTGGATCTGACTCTAAGGGTCAGGCACCTGGAATTCACTGCTATGTTTAACTTGTAGTCACTTAAGTCCTTACTGCTAAGAATCTTGCTGAATCAGGACTAAAATGACTTGCAGAAAGTATGTGAGAGAAGTGAAAATAGAACTAAAGGCTCCAGATTCCCTGCCTAAACCACAGTTGAGTTGAGAAAAACAAAAAGAGAACACTGAGTACATACCAGACCGAACATACCAACCTTCCATGCAAACTCCCTAGCATACAAACATACATTTATTCTCAGTCTAAACTGAAGCAGATCAGGAGCAGGTAAAGATAATTCAGTCTTATCTGATGCAAACACAAACAATGTCTAAAATATTTTTCAAGCATAGGTTCAATTACATGGAAAAGATGAAGCATTTCTCGGTAGTCACAGTTTCCATGTTCTCCTTTGAGGAAGGAGTATGTGTCTCCTTCTCCCACATGCTTGGTTCTCCGGTAATTTCTGATTTGGCTCTGTGTTCCCTGTTACCACTGTGGGGGCTGCAGCTGCATAGCAGACCTCCCTACAGCAAATTCCCACCATGTCTAGTTCTGCGTCTTGCTTCATACAGCTTGTCTCCCTTTATTCCCTTTTATGGTCATTTCTTGTAGACAAACATGATTGCAAAGGAGACATCTCTGGCATCATCTTTGAACAGAGAAAAGGGTTTTTTTAATGCAGCTGGAGGAAGGAGAACTCTAGCATGACTGCACTGTATTCAGAATCTCTGAAGAGCTTCATAGTCATCTAGCTTACCTTAAGTCACGGTTCAGTCTTGCTCTCATCTGCAATCTTATTTTATGATGTAAACGTAAAATGTAATGTTAAGAGGTGAAAATAAGGCTCTGGGCCTTGCAACGTATCCACAGGAACCACAAATACATCTGCTTAGCTGGTATGCTACTGCTACTTTCATTTGTATTTTGGTTTACCAGTTTGCAACTTCCTAGAGACTGAGACCAGCAACCTGATTCTCATTTCAAATATATGTTTTTTATGTCAGTTTAATATTGCTAATTTCATCAGTGTCATTTATGACTGATAGTGGTGAAAACGAATGCAGAACCATCTATAAGTCATCAGATACAACTGCAAAGCATTCTGTTTATCAGTGGCACCCTACTAGTAACAATAATACTTTGCTAGTAATAAAACCACTTGGTAACCAAGATAGGTTAAACTAATTTGGGAACCACAGTGTAGGAGCATAATTGGGAATATAACCCTGTGAGAACATAATAACATGCTACTACTGGGATTGCAGTTGCTATAGTCTGTGTATTTATGCAGTAACAACTTGCTATACATTCCTGAAAATTGACTCAAACAGACAAATGAAGAAGTAACTATTTCAGAAAGCATGAAAAGTTCATAAACATATTTGTCAGCTAGGAGAAGGATGCTAGAGAGGGATCACCGTTATGGCATGGGGATAGCACTAGTTATTAAGTTCACTGGAAATTAACATCAGGGAAGGTAGGATATCTCTGGCTGATATGATTTAGATTTACATATGTTTGCTTGTAGTGTGTTGGAAATTAATTTGAATTTCATACTGTAGTCAGAAGGATTGGAAAGGACAGAAATGAGAATCAGTTTTCTCTTACCTTTGCTATCCTTTTTGGAAGGTAGTTTCCTTTGCTCTTTTCTATCTTCTTTATGAATCATGCCTGCCTCACTTCTCACAGGCTTTTTAACACAGCTAGGACTCTTGCTCACATTTCCTCTCTCCTCCAGTCGGGGTTTCTTTGACAGTGCTGTTGGTGGTAGTTTCTTCTTAGCCCCAGTAGCTAACTGCCCACTCTTTGCTGTGTCTTGCTTACACCTGATGGGCTCAAGCTCCGCAACAGCTGGTGCTGTCTGGTAAGACTTTGACCCTTCTTGATTCTTTAGCCTTTCCACTTTGACTGGGAATGCATCGTCTGTGGTCAATGCTAAGGAGGAGGGCTGAGTTCTGCTGTGAGGTGGTTGCTCTTGAAAATACTGGTCGTTCCCTGAATCAGTTGGTGGCAAGTTAACTAAACCACTTACTGCACTCTCTGATGCCAAGATTTTTTCAGTTTTATCAGTGGACTGAGTAGACTCAGTAGATTTAACTGATTTTTCAACCCCACTTAGCTTGCTGGACGAGATCAAGTCAAGACAGGACTGCTTAATGCTATTACTCATAACCTGCTCCTGAGCCTCAGAGCTAATTAAAGCATGCATAGAAGGCTTTATTTCAGCTTCATCTGGATTATATTGCTCAGCTCTTTGAATTTCTCGTTCTTCCCCCTGCAAGACTGTTTCATCCTTGTTCTCTTGGGGTACCTTATGCAACTGATCCTGCAATGCTTTGGGAAATTTTTCCAATTTATTCAAATTTTCATCCGCTTTGACTGCAGTTTGTGTGGATTCTGTTTGTACTTGACTTCCTACGCTGGAACATCCCATTGCTGATATACTGGTAACAGAGTCCTCTGACTGGCCCATGAGTGGTAATGTTTCTCTTATGGTCAGCTGTTGGATATCCACCCGATTACTGGTATCTTTATAATCCTCATTTGCTACACTGGGGTACTCATTTCGAGCCCATCCAGGCTGTGGAGGGCTAAGTGGTGTTGCACTCCCAGATGCGTATGTGTGATTCCTTGAAGAATTTGTTTTGAACTTTTCATGAGACTCGAAAGTGTGGTCAACAAAAAATACATGTTCTGATGTATTCTGAGGGGAAACTGCAGGCTGACTTTCTGAAACATGCTTAACTCCTGCGCCACAGGAAGTTTCAGCCTTTTGTTCATTGTCTTTCTGTTCTTCTCTCATTTTACTTTGTTTGTATTTGGGCACCTCTACCAAAAAATCAGTTAAAAATTGATCCTCATAAGATGGAATGAATGCCTCTTCTTGCTTTTCTATCTCTGTCACTTGGTGTATGTTTTGGGGTAGATTCTTACATGTTATGGTTTCAGGAGTCTTAATTAAATTAGGCAATTGCATTAGGTAACTGCATTTCTGTGCATTAGAAACAACTTGAAAATCTTTACAGTCATTTTCTGAAAGATGATAATGGCCAGAATTCACATCATTCTGTGTATTCAAGTCTGAGTGATTTCCTCTTCCCTGTAAATTCTCTTCAGTACTTTTATGTATAGCTTCAGCAGAAAAGTGTTTTTCATGTGTAAATTGATTGGCATTTTCACCAGAGGAATTAGTGGGGAAAAAGTCCTTCTGTTCAGGGAAATAAGCAAGTTTTTTTCTTGATGAGTAACAGTCTCTAACATTAGAGTGTTTACCAGTATCTTCATCTGTACACGTAGTTATAGTCTCATTTATCAAGGATATGTTCTGATCAGTATAAAGTAATTGTCCAATAGACTTATCTGACATGTAAGCCGGGTTTTCTTTGTCATATTCGAAATTACTACTCTGAGCATTTTTTAATCTTTGAGGGGAATCTCCATCACATGTTTGGAAAGCATTATTAACAGTCAGCTTTCCTTCCTGGACAGCAGTCATTTGAATTGATCCATTCTCGCCAGTTAATGTTTGATTTGGTTTTTGCTCCAAGCACTCCTCTACATTTAATATACTATTTGCTGAAAGATGAATGCATGGTGTTTCTTTTCTATTTCCAGTGCTAGAACCTTGACATATACCATCTGTTTCTACCACTTGTGTAAGAGAAACGTTTCCTATGGATGCACTGTTACATGCTTCATCCGTTTTTAGTAGGATATTAGAAACACTGCAATCTTCTTTCTCTGTTCTTTGTCTACTAGTTGGCTGTATAATAGGCTCCTCCTCTTCTATTAAATTTATTGATAAAGGATGATCAGGACAAGCCTCCTGTGCAAAGCTCTGTTCTGTGACTTTGACGTCCGTTGGCCTAATTTCTAAACTTGTGATCCCTCGGTTTTCAAATGGGATCTGACAGTCTGAGTCAACTTCATGAAGAAGCTTCCACAGCTTGTCATGCACTGCCGATAAATCAGCATCTCCTTTGCACCCAGGTTCTCCAGATTCCTGGACTGTCTTGCCACTAGCTTCAAACAGATATTCATCACATGATACAACACAGAGAGCATCTGTGCCATTGCTATCATGTGAGTCAAAACTATACCTTTGCCCTCTTTCCCTTGGCTCATTGCATAGCTTTGCAGGAGACGGAACAGCATATAAATGTTCCTGTCTATCAGGAACAGAGTCCGTATCCCATAAAAAACAAGCTGAAATGTCATTCTTTGATTTGTTGCCATTACTAGTAATATTAGTTCCTTGTTCCCAGAAGAATTGTTGCTGATGACTTTCACTCTTATCACACGGAGCATGGTGTCGGGAATAGGTTTGTAAAGCTGCATTTTTTGCTTGTAATGTCTTTTCAGAACAGAGCATTTCTGAAGCTGGATTGGTGGTGACTCCACTCTCACAAGTCTTGAAGATACCTTTCTTCTCTGTTTCAGGCTCCACACATCGTCTTTCATAATTCTGGGTAAAGTTATTAAGACTGGCATCTTGATTCTATAAAGAAGAAAAATGTGAAAAAGAGAAATACAAAATACAATGTAACTAAACATTAGGACTGCTGCTTGACTGGATCCAAATGTGGAGCAACATAAAATTTTATCAAGGAGAAGACCAATGACTGATACAGTCTAGCTAGTTAAAAACAAATAAAATTAAATTAAAAAGCAATGTCTATGCTTTGCAAAACAGACAGGCTATCCCTCCATACTTTACCCTAAAAAGAGAGTATCATGAAAAAGCCATGAAAAGAGCCAAAGACTCACTGAAATTCATTGTGCTAGTGCTGAGCAGCAGGGATAATGGAAAGAGAAAGAAAAAGTTCACAGGGAAAATAAGCTGAAGTGTGGATGAGAAAGAGAGGGAAGGAAAATATGGCCTGTTTAGAGTGGGAAGATCCAACTGTTTCAGCAGCACTACAAAACCCCCTACTGGAAAAAAGGGAATAAAATACTGCTCTGACACATCCCTAGCCATTTCTAAACTTAACTGTTTCCAGTATCCATAATGAACACATGAGTAATTATTATCTAATCCAAACAGACGAGCTTCTGGAACTGTCTAGGCAACTATTTACCTTGATAGAGCCATTCATCTTGATTTGCTTTTTTGCTCCCTGCTCTCACAAGAGAAGTTTTCCAGGCTTTACTGCCATACATTTTAACAATGGCTTCAATTACTGGAGAGTCTCCTTGACTCCAGGGGCAACAAACGAATGGTAACAAACTGCACAGAGCTTAACTATGTGACTGTGGTAGAACAAGTTGTTTTAATTTGTGTGTGTGCGTAACAAACTGCCTGATGCGTGATGGCAAACAGAAGAAATAACAGTCCATATACCTTCATTATAAACCCATGGTTACTGTGAGTAAAGGAGTGATACATAGACAAGTTAGTGATCTAATAGTTGTGCAAAAGGAAAATGGAAACAGCCACTTCAAAATCAGAGCTTGCTTTCTAATCTGTTACAAAATCAGGATGTAAGCAGGACCCTTCCTTGTTTTTTTTCGCTCTGCTAACAACACTCATTGTGTTCAAAGCCTGACCGGAACAATTAAATGAAAAGCAAAGAAAGACCATGGGGAATAAATGGGCACTTTTGTCACCTCTGAGTTATGGAAGGAAATAGGGGAGAACATGAAGAGAAGAAGAAATTAAAAAGGATCCTACTTCTTCATGACAACCTGAAACCAGGAGCATTTTCATCTGTCCATCTCTGTTTAGAAGATATGGATGACCCAACTGATGACCTACAAACCTGCAAAACATTTTACAGGTGGAGTGGCCTTTCCCCAGAACGTTTCAAGTCGCCTCCCCAGGAACCAGGGAACCAAGGAACAGCACCTGATCTGTGGCCTCTGAAGTCCTTGGCCCCCTCAGGAGCATGAAAAATCAATGCCAGTTACTGCCAAGTGGGACAGCGATCATTTTTCACCCTAGGTATACCTGTACACCAGGCTCATCAACAAGATAACTCCGCACAAGGAAAAGGTTTGAAAACTCTACAGTCATTTCAAAAAGGCTACAATGCAGCCAACAGTGGTAATAACTTCCAGTCGTGACTAAGTGTTGTACATGTGTACATGTACATGCAATGAGCTATCGGGATGGAATATTACTCCCTTACTGGAGCCCTCCAACAGTTCAGGTTTTGAAGGCAGTATCTGTTCAATTTCTTACTCTTTGGAGAGTATTTGCTACCTTCCATTTTCTGAAGATGTCAGGCTAGATCCAGAGAGGTACTCCAGTGTCCAAAATGAGTTTTAAGAAAAATTATTGCTCCCAAACCCCAAATTTCTCATCTTAGACAATACTCCCATTTCCTATGATTTCCTCTAAACAGATATTGCAGTTTTGTCTCTGTTGTACTGTTTTCCTATTCCAAAGCAACAGCTTTCCTTGTTTTCCATTATCCTGCCTGCATATTATGCTTGAAGGACCTCTGGTGTGATCCAGTACAGCTGCTTTACATAGCTGGATGAGTGTGTACCTCGAACAGTGTAACTTACCAGCGAATATGTGATACAAGTTCTAACATTTTCCCTTTTCCTCCTTCCCCTGCAGTTCTTCCTCCCTGTGATGCACAATGTTATAGTAAAACTGACCTCCTGGCCTGGCTCTTCAGCCCAAGTTGGGCCAATTCATTTTCAGTTGCACAGATTTGCAATTCAGTCTTCTCTGGCATCCAACTTAGTGGTCAACACATTACGTTTTTTTTTTTTCTTTTAATGGTTTTACTGCCATACTGTGCTAATAGAGCGCTGAGTAAGTATGCCGGATATGCGTATGTTTAAATCAGGACTAGATCAAAGACGTAATTTCCTTAAAACAAAGCTTTCTGGCTCTGAAAGCCCTTGACTTTCTTGTGGCAATAAAGAGAGATCTATTTATGTTGTCAAGTTCTCTTGGACCCTACCTCCTGTTTTGTTATTTGCACTTGGTACCCCATACTCACTCTCCTTTTTTTATCATTCACAGTGGATCCCTTTTTGGTGGGAATGACAGTTTCTCAGAGTTAAAGGGGATAATTTTTTGATCTGGCTGACTGCGAAGCTTGGCAGGCTGTGTCATCAGTACAATGATGAAGTAATGCTATACTGTTAAGTGATTGCCTTTAAATAATACTGAATTAACATGCAATAGGAAATACTTGGGGGGCATTCTGAGCAATGTTATACAGATGGGCTGTGCTGCAACATATATTACTGCATCAGCATGACATGAATGCTGTGGGAAAAGCAGGAGGTACAATCAAATAAGAGCAATCCTACAGGTACTCTGGTTCCAGACTTGTGCCTGACAAAACTGACCCAGAGAAAACATCAGTTACTTGTTTTATAAAAGTAAACGTCAGTCTGGTGCAGCCCACAGAATGGTTGTTTTCCATTTTTAGCTTCTTTTATGATTTTTAGTGGTGAATTATTCTGCCTGTGGAAAGTGCTGAATTGATACCTATGAATTCTGAAATCTTCATTTACAAATAAGGGAAAATAGCACAGAAAACCTGACTGGAAATTATTATTGCTGGTGTTCAGAGGGAAGTTTAGGTAATTACCTTCATCATTCGTTGTCTGGGTTCTCTAGTAAAAGCATCTACAGAGGGACCAAATCATATAGGATACTGTGGAAGCGGGAGCAGTTCAAGAACCTGAACAAAATGCAATTACTGCCAAATCTGGTAGGGTTTCATTAAATAAATACTTGATCCTTAAGGAGACTTTTCAGTGTATGAGGCATGGGAATATAGCACCTGAGCAAGATGTGCTATTTAATTTCATTACCGATCTGGAGGAAGAAGCAGTCAACATATTTGTGAAAATAGCAGCATTTGCTAGGTTTTGGAACAGCAAACGCAAAGGCTATGTAGATATGAAGGCCCTGGGAGCGTTCCCACTTCCTGGGTCCCAGTGTGTCCTATGGCCACATTCCAGTCCCATTTCTAGATGAAGTCTGGGCTCTTGCTGGTCCCATTTTCACCCTGGTTTCCGTTCAGAGAAGGAAGCCAGGAGACCCAGTGCATTTCAACAGATCATCCACACTAACCTCACGTACAGACAAACCAAAAAGACTAGGGGTCTAAGCAGGAAATAAAACAAGATTAGACTTGGAAAAATGCAAAGCAATGCATTTGGTAATAAAATACATACATGTCAAAGGGAAAGATATCATGGGTAAACTACTGTGCTGAATAAGACACAGGGGTAACAGGAGGGAAAAATTAAACACAGAAGGGAATAAGAAGGTCAGTAGAAGTTGTGATATGATACAGAAACAGAGCTAACATTTCCTCTCTTGATGTTTCTTGTGTCACAACAAATAATGTTCAGAGACTTATTAAAATAATAAATTGATATAATTCCAGACAAAATATTGAGATGGAGTGAAGTTTGAACAGAAACGTCAGTACAGATGCTCTGATTTGGAATAACAGAAAATTTAAAAAATATATTTCTGCTCCTCAGAAACTCTGTGTTTTTAGGTAGAGTCAATAGTCTTGAGTAACTATGGCACCATGGCTCAATTTTACTGTCTGCAGAATAAGGTTGTTCCATTCCTTGTTCCAAAGATTCAGAATCTTTGTCAAAGTGCTTTGACACACTGCAAGGACAGGTGCTGTATTAGCATAAATCTGTATCAAATTGGGCCATTCTATCCCACTGGTATTCATTTTTCACCTTGATTTTACTTTCTTTAAGAGCAGTGATGCAAATGATCACGAACATAACTGTGCGCAGCCAGACCAAAGGTCTATTTAGCCTGGGATCTTACCAAAGGCGGATGCTAAGGAAGAATGTAAGACCGAGGTAAGTACAGAGGATCCTTTCTCTTGCATACAGACCCAGACTGTGGCAATCAAGGTTAGGGACTTTCTGAGTCACAGATTACATATAAGCTATCATGCCTCATAATTACACACAGAACTGTCTTGTGCACTTTTACTTAATCTCATTTTTCACCTCTTTTAAAAATCTTTGGCCTCTACATTTGGCCTGTGACAAGCAGTCTGATGCTTTGGATCAAATAAAGTAACCAAAGTTCTATCTTTTTCCCTCAAACTCAGGCTACTCTAAATGTGTTTTTTCTGCTTTCCAAAAGCAACACCTGCTGCTTACAATATACTTTGGGTCAAGACTTGCCTGTTTCATTGCTACTTGAATTCCCCAGTGCACTACTTATATCGTTTTCCTTCACTGTCTTTAAGAGCTGTTCTTAACATGTAAATAAAAATTACCAAATGACATTATGGTCCACGTTTAGGGATGAGGAAAAGATTGGTATGCATTACGCGCTGGTAAGTGACCCAGTGTAAGCTAGTGTGAACTGTGGAAGAGCAGTTTCTAAAGGAAAAAGTAACGGACATGGAATCTGCAAATGGAATGAATCCCCCCCGAGATTTCCTCATGGAAACCCAAGAGCTCCCCAGGGTTCTGCGCTCCACAGACCAGCCGGTGCCCATTCCTGCCTCCAGCCTCTCCCACGCAACCATGGAGCCAGTCCCCATGGCGCTCCACTGAAAACTCTTCCAAGGCATCTTATAGGTGAGGTAAAGAGGTTTTTTAGCTGTGTTCTCTGCTCCCTTTGCCAGGTCTGAGCAATGCACCATCTTCACCTAACGCAACAAAGTTTGTTTCTGGACTGAGTGAGAAATTGTCACATCCATGTGCCAACACAATATCCTCAGCAGGCACCAGTCAAGGCTATTCTGGCTCTCCTCCCCCTACAAAATTTAAGGATAATTTATACATCAGTCTCTCACCTGATCAGCTGAACACTTTCAGTTCAGCTGATGAAATGAAAGCAAGAGGTTTATCCCCAAAATGAGATGATGATTCCACCTCACTGTTTCTCACTATTTCTTAAGAGGAATAGCATAGGAAGGTACTTCTCCACTATAAATAAAGTCTCCATGTTCCTTTTACATCCCTCTGCTAATACAAATGGACTGTAACAAACCATACCTGTAATAGAGACAATAAGTACAAAACTGCCTCTGGATCAGAACTTCCTCAAATTCACCATGTTTGGAACTGCTTTTGGTTTATACTGTTCTCCAGCAGTAGCTTGATGGCTCTTTCTCTTTCCCTGTTTGTGCAATGCCACCCAAATTCCTCTTTCCTAAAATAACACTCTGCTTTAAATGGCATGCCTGTATTGGATTAACTAAAATAACTCAGTATCTGTACTTATTTCAACTGCTCTAGACAGGTGGAAGAAAAGACATGAGCTATATTTTATCCTGCAGATGCTTACTAAAATTTCTGCTGAAGAGACAGAAAAGAGGAAGCTCAGGAGGGAGAAGCATAATGCTTCAAGGGCAGAAAGCTGAGTTCTCTGCCTTCGAAAACAACACAGAGCAGTTAGCCAACCATGCCTAGCTGTGATGGGTCTACGCTGCAAACCAGGTCAGAATTTTCCAATGAATGTGTTTTGTGTGTGTCCCAGGAAAGATTGGGGCCAACTGTATAATGCAGGTGAGCAAAATGGGATGTTATCTGGCAGCCCTCGTGTAGATCCTATTGAATGAGGTGGGAAAATGTTCATCTGAGAATGTTCATCTCTTCTCAGAGGCAGAGCAAAGGACGGAGCCCCCACCACCTCCTTTTCAAGGGGATGTACTAACTACTCTAGCCTCTTAGAAAGCACGAGGCGTAGCCTCCCAAACTCTCCGGCTGAATTTGTGGCACATGGTACGAATACAATATTCAGAACCAAAGCATGCTAACCACTGGACAGAGAGTTATTCTGCACCCAAGAACTACTGAAGAATTGTATACAGAGTGCAAAATCATCCAGTGAAGTGACATACTTCTGAGAAACGGGAGACGTAATTTCTGCTAAGACTCAAAGCTGGAGGAGATTTGGATCTCAGCTTCCTATATCACAGGAAAGAAATTTAGGTGAACTTTTTTTCAAAATTTCAAAGAAAGAACCAGAAGTGAGCGAAGGCAAGTTGCAGCAAAGGGAGCAAGAATACATGTCTCATTAAAAATTATAGCTGACTTGGTTTAGATCTCAGATAACTGGAAAACCTTCATGTTTTCCAGCTATCATTCACTCAAATGACAAGAGGCAGATATGTGCTTTAATAACATTCGAATGAAAAACAAAACAACTATAAGCTGATAGAAAATGGTGTGTTGGGCACGCACAGTAATTCTTACTTATAATTGCTTTGGAACAGAAGTCCCCACTCATTTTGTATTCCCACCCAGCCATTAAATCACTTCCCATCTGACAGGTGTTTATTGGCCTTTATGAAACCATTTGCTGGGTTTCAGTCTAATTCCTCATGGGCAGAGTTAACCGATCACAGCTGTACCGCCACCCTTTTAAACAGCTTCCTTCTACCTTCTTTCACTGTGTGACCTAACTCCTTCTTCCCCTCTTGCCTTTCCGCCCTTTTCCCACATCTGTGCGTGCTGCTCCCTGCACACGCTCCCTCCCTCATCACAGTGTTGGAGGGGAGCACCACGGGACTAGCGCCTCCTTTCCATATTAACTGCAGAGCAGGGAGCGCTAAACTTAACAGTACCCCAATGATGAAACACTCTGAACTGCAGTTTTCCACTATATGTGGCAATTTCTAGGACATCCCACGTGACTGTTCGGCTGGTTACCCTCACCCCATGCCAAACAGGGCCACTGGCCCCACAGGCAACGGCTTCATTGGCCCATGCAGTCCTTGGCGCTTCGGCTACCCTGCAGTCTGACAAAGCAGAGGCAAGACGTGCCAGGCAAAATACTTTTTGTTCACAGCCAGATTACCCAATTACTTGTATGACCTATGTCAGTCCTGCTTCTCTCCTTTCTGTAAAATAAAATTTAAAATAAGCTGATGTAAAAGCAGAAGTGGTGTAAATTTATGTGAGGAAGGTCAAACCAAGTATCACTCAGATTTTATGAGAACAGACTGTTTTGGACTTGAGTGAGAACAAAATAATGAATAGAGAGGATCCTCTGACAGGACGAACAGTGGATCTAATCACCAGGAAAAATGCTTTAGAAGCAGGCAAATAGCACACGCCATCATTCCTGGGGTAGTCAGTGTAAATGGTAAGTATTTTGCTTATGCCCCAGAAACCCTTTGAACCTGCCAGTTCCAGCAGGACTTCACTAACATTGCTGACACTTGAGAGGCCCTAGAAGGGGGCTCTGTAATTCAGGAATGACACCAGCGTTACTCCGTGCTGGGGCTACTGGCTGAACACTGGGCAGAGACTGGCTCTTGAAAGCAAACACGCCACAGATGTGAAGCCTCCTGGCTCTCTATGCAGTATGTGATACCACAGCTAGCACAGTCGGCTTTAAATAAAGAAATTGGCTTCAAATCGACATTAAATAAATACAAAATGTCACTGGGGCTAGACCTCGAGGTCACAGGAGGAGTCAGGAGCCTCCACCTTGCCTGTCCGGTGGAAGGAAGAGTCGCCCAGAAGAGCAGCTGCTGCACAGACAGACTGCAAAGCTTGTTCCAGCGAGAGGCGACTTGGCCAAAAGGGGAGCGGGGAGGAAAGGAAGTGTAAATCCTCGAGCAGTTAGCGCTGCGGTTCTGCGGCTACTGCGCACCCTCAGCAGACCCGATCCACCACACAGAGAGGGCATACACGAAACTCGCAAGAAGGGGTTAGCTGTGTTTTTCGCTACAAGCTCCGCACCTTGCTTCTGGCAGAGCTGCCCCAGCTGCTGGGCTCCAGCTAATACCGCAGGGCAGTTTTACGCAAGCTTGTGTGTAGCGTTACAAGGTTGATTCTTTCTTGCCTTTCTTAGGTTACGCTAGGAGATTGATGAGGAGTTTCTGGCTCACTACATGGGACTGAAGTGGTGAGGAGTCGCCCACATTTTCCTTGTGCTATAAACGGTAGTTTCTAGACGTGATACTTTTGTTGGCTCATTTTTAAGATCACATAATTTTGAATCTAGACCTAAATTTCATCCTCATTCAAAAGTGCTTAAAACCATGACTTTGGTTCACTCTCATCTCTAGCACTTTTCTATATACTGTTTTTTTCTTCCTATTTATTCGTTACCTAATATGACAAAGTGTTGGACATGGACACACACACAGAGAAGAAATGCAGACTGACTGCAGCGAGCAAGTCTAGCCAAGCTGAAATTTGGCCAGGGCACTCACAGTTGCACACTGTAGCTGCTCTTTGCTAATAGGGTCCTGGGATTTAAATTACTTTACTGCAGTTGGAGAAAAATGCAAAAATGCTTCATGCAAACCACGGTAATACACACTGTCAAGAATTCTCAGCAGGCTAATTTCAATAGGAGGTATTCTCCATCTTAAGAACATGATGTGCTGCTAAAATGTGATTGGAATTTTATGTGCTATGAAAATGGAGAAAGCCCAGAATGTGAGGCAGGCCCTATGTGTGCTTTTCAGGCAGAAGAATTCAGTGATTTTTGATTGCTTAAGACACCCCAGTGGTCAGATTCAAAGTTAGACTATTATCCAGAACAGGGAGACATTTTTGCTTAAATAATATAGATGAAGAAAAACATGTGGAAATGGAAAAAGTGTGTGTTTATTTCTCATAAATATTTTTTTCTGTGCATTATGCATTTCAAAATCAGTAAGTGGGTGATAAAGAATATGATTATTCATGACTTAATATTCTTTAATATATATTCTGTCTTTACTATGTGAAATAAAAAGTATGATCCACTTCTCCCGCTTATGAGAACTGGTGTAGCATTATATCAGTCGCTGCAACTGTACTGATTTCCCTAGCTGGTTTCCTGGCCAACAGCATAAAATACTACAAGTATTAGGAGAGTATCACTTTGGGTTTTATTTTTAACTATTTTTTACATTTTCATTGGAATATCTGAATCTTTTGTTGTTTTATTTTAAAAAAGCAAAACTCTTCACCTCTCTAACACGAACTCTCTGGATCGAATTCCCCTTCTTGGTATAAATTCAGAGCAAACCTCTCTTGATTTATTTTATATTTCCAGTAGCATAAATGGATGACAACTTGGTTTTTTGAGTACAAACTCAAAAAAGTAAATCAAAATATTCTTTGCTCACAATAGGGATTTGAGAAACTTTCTGGGTTGAAGAGACATGCCTTGAATAAGACCTATGCAATAGCCTAAATATCAGATTTCCCTATCCAGCTGTCCAGAGTCCCATTAGTGCCTCTACTATTATCAGTCTCACTCTATAATTAGAACAGCTTATGGTTTATTTGGGCCTTTTTCAAAACCAGATTTCCTTCCCAGCAGTAGCTGTCATTCAGAAGCGCATGAATAGTATCTTTCGAAGTAATTTACATTGTACATTATTTTGTGACAAACAGGAATAAAGTGCATTCAAATCAGTAGAACAGCTCTTTCTATTAAACGATAAATACTGTACTTACCCTGGGTGAGACATTTTCATCTGGCACCTGATTTTGCTCAGACAGGCCCCAAGTCCTTTTCCATTCCCAATGACAGTCTTTATCTGCCTCTTCCGTTTGACACAAACCAGCCTGCATTTGCAAGCTTTCTGTCTCCTTGTGGATTTGTGTTGAAATGACACCTTCCTGACTGGGAAACAGAGCACTGGATTCCCCAACCTCAGCTGCAGTCTGAAAAGATTGTCCTATATTACTTACATATCTGCAAAGCTCTTTAGGGTTTAACAACTTTAAAAGGTTTCTTCTTAGATTTTCTGTTAAGGTACAGACAGCACGCCTTGATTTTTCCTCTGACAAATTTCTTCTCCCCTCCTCTAATTGCAAAGAGCTGTCACCGGGCAAGTCCTTGTCCGTATTATTTTCTGACATTATCTCTGAAGCCTGATTTGTCAAAGAAGCACCTATATGACTAATAGAAGAGTCCACCTTTGCAAGTACATCATCCATGTCCTGTGATTTGTCAGTTGAGAAATCTGCAGCTGAGTGACCACTTCCATTATTTGCTTCTTCAATCCTGGGACAGTCATTTCCAATGGCTGTGGAAGCAACAGGCAGTTTATACTTCTCTTTGTCTTTCAAGCTGGTAGTTTTATCTTGGTGGTGTCCAACAGTGAGAGTCATCTCTGACTGCAAAGTTGAGTGGCTGGTAGAGGGATCTCTCCTTACATTTACTCCTTTGAATTTTGAGTGATGACCACAGAAGCCAATGGTGGTATCCATAGGCGCAGTGTTATCTGACACTTGAACCAGACAAGGCATTTCCCTGAGGAAGTAAGCACACCCATCACAATCCTTGCTCAGTTTTAAATCACCTTCGTCATCACTTTCCAGTAAAAACTGCAATTTCTCTTTCCAGATTTCATTTTCATGGATTGTCAGCACATCTGAACATTGAAAATGCTCTAGATCATCATCAGAAAAGTCACTGCTTATGCTTAGACTTTTCTTTGGATGAATCTCCAGAAGAGTGCCAGAATTTGCAGAATCTTCTTTTACAAAATAATGGTGACTTACTCCAGGAATATCTGCCTGCTCACTGAATGGAGTATTCATGGTTAGAGGTTTACCTAGCTCATTCTTCTCACATGTGTGGGCATCTTCCGGGGACTGACTAGAAACAGTGTCTTCTGTGTTAAGGCAACAGTTGTCAGTGTGATAAGTGATCGCATTTGTGGGGCTGGAATGCACCTGTCTGCTGCAGTATTTCTCTGCTTTTCCAGCAGTGACATTAACTGTTGTGTTAAAATGAATTAGATCACCACCATTCTCTGACACATCCCTTAGGCAGGAAATATTTCCCTGTGTTTTAAATACATTTTTTACATCCCTGTTGTCTTCCATGTTAGGCATATGTCTGTGGGATTTCTCACTTGGGGACAATACTTCTGGTTTTCTGATCTTCTCAAGCAATAAACCACTGCTTTTTGAAGGGTCAGAATCTGGTGAAACTAAGATGGAGTAACTCTCATAGGGGCGACTCCTGCTTTGTGCAAAACATTTCTCATTCTGCTCATTCTGCTCTGAAGTTTCCCACACCGTCATTTAGGTCAGCAACCAACATTTGGGAAGTTTTGAATTTTGTATCTGATTCCAGTTCAATGAATGCTGTACAGCGGGTCATTGTAGCTGCCAAAGGGTTTCCACGTACTGTCCAATAAAGTGCAGCATCTTGCTCTGTACACCTGCAAATAAAAAAAAAAGAACTTCATAACAATTAAAAAAATGGGCTTACTATTTTCTAAAAGATGACAAGTTGACACATGGTTTCAAGAACTAAAAAAAAATAAATAAATATTTAAAATGACAAACATTTATCAGCAGTAACTAGAAAACCTGCTATGTATACAGAGCCACTTAGTGGGAACACATTGTAGCTGTCCAGAGTGATTTTTTCTAGGAAAACAAATTCTTAAGCATGTCTGCATGTGTGTTTAGCAGCAAAAAATATGCTTCAGTGCATGTCATTTAGCCTTTTCTAACTGCAGATAGAAATCTGCAGACACATGTAAATTTTCAAATGTGCATTACTTCTATAGGTACCAAGCACCTGCTATTTTGATAGTCACTTTGGCACAATAGTAGGCTACTTTTCGAATTGGCAGCACAGAAACATAAATTCCAAATATCTGTCTGTAGTAATACATGGATCAGTTAGGGGGTAGATTTGATGGGGCTATTTTTGTTAAAAGCAATTCTAGTACATTTTGGCCTGATGTTTGCCATTTCTGCAGTGAACGAACAACGGAATGACGCTGGTGAGCTTCTCTTTCCCATCTGTGTATTAAGTCTTCCTTTCAAACAGCTGTGCAGTAGTAAAATGGTGTTGCAATGCAGAACTTTCTGTAAAACAAACCGAAATACACCAAAAGGCTTCCATCAGCTGAACCTGAAGAAATATGGAACCATTTCTATCTCTTTTCTTTTTGTAAAAAATTTTTGCTTTCAAAAAAATCTCCAAATCTTAGGATTTTTAGATATCTTGGGCTCTGCCTTTGTATACTTCTAGAGGCCATCTGGGTCATTCTTTACTACGGAGGATCCCTGCTAATCACAACAGAACTATTCCACAATCCAGGAATTCACTCATCAGGAAAAAATAAAGTAGCAGAACTCAGTTTCAAGTAAATTTGGTCTCATGAAAGATGCCAGATTAACAGCTCTGAAAAACAATGTCCTATATTTATTCACAGAACTTGTATGGCATGAAGAACAGCAGAAAAAAACTTCCTTGCTGCCCTGCTAATCTCATGCAGGTGTGTAGACACCTCTCTTCATTCTCCTCTTCCTTCCCTCCGCTTCTCCCCCCGTGACCTTTTCTTCAATTAATGTTTCTCTCCTCCTGCAAGATCCCAAGCCATCTAGTATCCTAGCACAGCAACCTTCCCGACGCCCTGTGAAGCACTCAGTAGCGCTCCGTCTGCTTTCTGCAGGGCCTCAAGCAGAGCAGACATTGGAGCTGTCAGCAGCCAGCTGTGCCACAGCCCACTGCAGGCACTGATCAAAGTCACTTAGTAAGAAAATACGCAAGGAGCCAGATTAAAGCTTAATGGCTAGATAGCAAGGGGCTTGTACGGGCTTGTTTGGAATCTGGCTCTCATGTAAACAGCACAAAGCAGCTGGGTGTATTTCCATTTCCTTGGGACAAACCCTGACACAAACACCTTTTCCACATGGTTACCTTTATGCAAGGGAACCAGTACGCTCTTTATGGAAAAAGCCCTTAAAGTATTTAGTTCTGCATATTCTTTGATAATGTTATAGAGAAGCTAATAGTTTCTATAGCACATTTCTAAAACTGATCAAACGGCACTTAATTCCCTAGAAAATACTGTAGGAATTCAGAGCAATTTTTATAAAGCTAAGTTTAATTTTATCCAGATCTGTATATAACCCATTCTTTTGAGTGTTCCACAGACCCATATGAGCATAAAGCAGGGTGTAAAGCTGGGAAAAGGCCAGCTAGAGGTTTAGGTATTTATCTGAAATGTTAAAATCCCCAACATCCCACAACAAAAATGATGGAGGCTCTGTTCTTTCTTTCTGTGAGGCATAGATTAACTGGGAATGGGAAGGAAGGGAGGTGAATACACCACATACAACATATGAGGAGGGTAAAACACCACCAGGAAGACAAGAGACCATGGTGAGAGAATAAATTGGAACCTGAACAGAGCAGAATTGCCCACCTCATCTAACTCACAATACAGCATTGCTGGTTGATGTCAAAAACATCTTGACAACTTGACAGCTTTTTGTTTTCTAAATTTTACAAAGCCAAGTCAAATATCATTACAGCTTTGTAACTCAGAACATATGTCCTCTTTCCTAGATTTACTTTTTTTTTACAGTACTGCTTGCTAACATGGACCAGTGTTCTGCTGTGCTAGTATTTTTCAAACACAAATTAAAAGATGGTCCCTGCCCCAGACACCTGCAATCTGGTACAAGACAACAAATGGGTAGACAAATGAGGAGATTACAAGAAAATAATAAACGAGATAATAGTAGCTGTTGTAAGAGAGGGTAGTCCTAGCGTAGTGGCAGTTTGACCCTTGGTATTTGTAGGCCTGACTGCAAAGGAAGATATCAATGAGGGATCTGAATGTCTGTGAAAAGCTTCTTCCAAGTCCGAAGAGAAGCATTAAAAAAAACATAAAGGCATTTGAAATATTACCTGGCGGGCAGTGACAGCTGCATTATTGGCTTATCAGAGGCTGTAGGCACCCCACTAACTACTGAATAAGAGATGACAGGTAGAAAGATCATTGACCATGAGGGAGCTTTAAGAGCAAGCCAGGTATGTAGTTTATCTTTGATGCAGAAATGAAAGGAAACTGGTCAGGGAGAGAGAGAAGTTTGAGAAACTGGTCTCCATTCTTGGAGATACTCAAATCCCAACTGGGTACAGCCCAGAGTAACCTGCTGTGCTTGACTCTGCTCAGAGCAGGGAGGTTAGACTAGACGATCTCCAGAGGTCCCTTCCAAACATAGCCATTCTGTGATTCTGTGCGAAGATGGGACCAAAGCGATACGCTAGGAAATGACTGCTACCATACCATTAACAGCTTATGAGCAGGAACGCGTTAAGAATGCCTTTGTCAAGACTACAGAGAAGAATACTGCAGTCATCAAAACTGCAGATTTTAAGTCACCACTAAAGTTTTTCTGTATGTTTAGACATTGTGGAAAAAAACAAAGCACAAGTAGAGCTTTAGTAAGAGGATTTACACAGGGGTCAAAGTCAAAGATGTTGCATAGGTTTCAAGATTGAGTAGCAGGCAGGATGGCAGTGTGTTTCCCACAGAAACTAAGGAAGCAAGGGAAAAGTGTTCAGTGAGGGATTAGATGAAGTTCTGTTTTAGCCATTTGGAGCTCAACAGCCAAAACGACACGTCAGAGAGATCTGTTGAGGCCTTAGTTTGGTCTGAAGCAGGTAACTCTGGAGGTAAAAAGTGAATCTGTGCATGAAGCAACTGAAGACAAAAGGATGCAAGGGCCAGTCACTGGGCGATCCGTTGTGTGTCTGTGCATGTGCACGCACGCGCGTGTGTGTATAAGGGGGGTCTGTACCAGCAATTCCAGTGGGGCTGCGGGCCTTGGGGGGTCACATGCCCAGGTGCCAGCAGCTGGGGAGACCAGGGATCCCGGGCAGCTGCTGGATGGACTGCATGTCCCAGGCCAGCTACTGGGGATCCATGTGTGCATGTGTGTGTGTGTGTGTGAGGGGGTCCGTACCAGCAGCTGCCAGGGGGCTGCGGGCCTCGGGGGCAGCTGGGGAGAGTGGGATCCAGGGGCAGCTGCTGGACAGGGGGGTGTCCAAGGCCAGCTACTGGGGATCCACGTTGCACGTATGTGTATTTCCCACTAACGAGCCGTTGTTTGGATTGGCCAGAGGTGGCCAGGAGGAGGCCGTTGGTGTTGTGTGAGTGCTGAGTGTGTCTGCCTGTGCTGGTCTGTGTGGCTGGCCACGTGTCTACGTGTGTGTGTTGTGTGTGTGTGCTTGTGCGTGGGCCTCCTGGGGACACATGCTCAGTCTCACGGCTGGTTGGAGTCGGGGGCAGGGAGCTGCGGCAGCCTTGCCTCTATCAGGCTGCTGGATTTGGCAACTCCTGAAAGACAAGAGGAGCCAGAATGGGGCTTCTAGAGTATATGAAAGGATCAGAGGAGAGCAGATGAGATCCGCATTCGTGACAGAGGGAAGAAGGGGGTGTGGGAGGAGGTGGTGAAACGGCAGCAAAGAGGTGACACGTTTTGTCAGTTTAGTCTTGGAATAAATTGACAAAGATCCAACATACAGGGAAGCGAAGGCCAACAGGAAAGGATGATTTGAAGAGTGAGTCAAAGCTGCCAAAAAGGGATCTGTTAGCATGGAGCAGTAGCTGGGAAGTTGCCAGGCAAAGAGAAAGACAGAACAACTTCAAAGTAGCAGAAGTCAGCCTGGTCACAGTGGCTTGGCTAGAGATGCTCTGCAGCAGGAGAGCAAGAGGGGAAAACACGCACTGCTGTACACAGTGCTGCTGACATGTGGAAGGTACAAGGCAGAAAGCTGGTGTGCAGACTTCCACCTCCGAGCCTGAAAAGCAGCCTATTCAAAAATCCATCACACTATGGACTTCCCTGAAGATGACAAGAACAATTAGTGCATATTGTGGTGTTTTTTAACAAAGTGGACACCTGCCGACTGGACTTTGGCCCAATGCTCTATGCTTGTTTCATGTAGGCCTTTGAACAACAATCTAGACCATGGCTGCAACAAGAGCCTAGAGAAAAAAGGCATCAGATTCCACTGTCTTCAGCCTTCCAGACCTACGATCATGTTTTTCTTTCCATTTCAACTCCATGAAGTATAAACGTTTAACAGGAAAAATGGAGCAGTAAAGATTAATCTTTTCCTCATCCATTTTCATACACTGCCATGGAATTACCCCCTGCATTCACCCATCTCCTCTTAATAGTTATTTATCTAATGTTCCTGTTGCATTCTTTCAAATCTGCTTTTATCATTGCTTTTCAGAAGATTAGATGCATCTTTTCTCTTTTTTGGAGGGTTTAAGTTATTTTAAAAGCATGGTAATTTCACCAGCTGAAAAGAGCCTTGGCAACATTTTTTTAATGCAGACCAAACTCATGAATATGCTTTACCAAAGCAATTGTACTATACAGTTATCATTATCTTAGTTCAGCTGCATTTTGACATCAAGGGAAAAAGAGCTGTCAGATCTCTTGATATGAAAATTAGATTAGATTGATGTGCATTTTGCCAGATCTAACAATGGAAATTAAAGCAAAATTATTTTCCATGAAGAAAATTGCAATAAATGCTCTTTTTCTACCCAAGATGAAAAGACATGATTTTTTTTTAAATTTGAGGAGAAAATGAAAGATATTAGATATAATCATAATTTCAATTACTGAATTTGGACTGAAACTGGGAAAAGAACTGTTAGCATAACACACTCACAGCTCCTAGAGAAAACTTGTGATAGAAAATGCATAATGAAATTCACTGAGGAGGGACGAATGGGAGATCATGATCATTTATCTTTGGTTATTGACTAACAGGCTGGAAATGAAACTCAATTTCCTAAAATACCAGGCACAGAACACTTGGTCAAAACATGACGAGAGCAGAGAACTTCAGATGCATAAAGGTGTTCTGGCTGCTTGTCTCAAGTCTTGCTCTGGAAACTGGGGAGGCTACTTGCCAAATCAACTAGCTACTAATCGTTGGAAGAAAGTGAAGCAGAACCATGTAGGAGAAATCAATACTACCAGGTTTTAACAGGAACTGGCACTGGAAAGAAAGGTGCCTATTTTGTTTCTCTAATGATCTGTAAACATATTTATTATGTCAACTTGTTCCAATTCGAAATTTATTTAGAAAATTTAAAATTTTTCAATTGTTCATTATTTATTCCAATTAAGACTAATTTTTTTTAATTACTTTTTAGCATGGAAGGAATGATGTTTTAACTGTTTTTAAAAAAAGCAATTTGGGGGATGGTTTTGGACTCAAAGCCRCTTCTGTTGATTTCAGCAGGAACTGTGGGCTTAATCCTAATGTTGGCAAAAAAAATTTTCACTGACAAAAATACACAAATTTGGTTAAACCTATACAGTGTCAATTAATTTTCCTCTCTTGCATCACTCTCTTTTTCTACTTTATTTAGTTATTTCCAAAATGAATTCCTTTGCAAGGAATTTGTCTTTCACTCAAGTTATTTTTACTGGAAGCTTATATGTTTTATAAGTTTAGGGGGAAATTGGAGTCTTCCTGTGGGGCTCAGTTCCTCTTGAGCCAATGGAAGAAGTGCCCTCTTTACTACCTCTCTGAAGGTTTTTTCTCGTTTCCTATCGAGGCATCATGTAATCGCTCTGTTTTGTGCAGTCCTACTCAGCCCACACCCTTTCCCAATAAGATTTATTCCTATCTTTCAGATGCACACGCTTCTCCCCCTCTTTCACATGACCTGTCGTTCCATATCCATGTATTGTCCCTTTCCTTATCTTTAGAACACAAGCTCTATGAACCGGGCACCATTCCGCGTATTCACACGCACAGTGGGCACCTGATCTATGTGTAACTCTTGTATAGTACTGCAGTACAAATAATCTATGTAAACATGCTTTGACAACCAAAGCATTGTCTAGCTACATTAAAAACCACCATATGACTGCATAAATACCTCCATATGGCTGTATGTTTTCTACAAATGCCCTTCTTTACACCCACATCAGCGCAAAGGAGTGGGAAAGAAGAAGCTGCATTAGCCCACACGAAAGATTATCTTAGCTAAACACATGGAAGGAATGAAACTGATAATCCTCCAGTGTTTCATATTAAGAAATATCCTTAAGTTCACTAATATTTTGGCCTCCTTATACCAATTTCACACAGGGTCTGGGATATCTGAAAATATGAAAAAAATGGATAGGTACCTAAATAACATGCTTGTAATTGCCATGTGCTTGTCCTGGCTCTAAGCTTGCCAATAATCTATATATTCATTCTATCACAACTGTCTACTCAGGTATTACACAGTAGATTTTGTTCAGAAAGAATAGATCACCAAATAGTTCCATGCATATCCCTCTAAAACAGAATACCTGAGAAGTAGTATCTTTTGAAATCAAATGCAGCCCTCAGCTGTATGCAAAGATAATAGCACTCTTAGTGCATCAGGTCAAAGATGTTTATTAGTCGAACCAGCTATGATGATTACCAGATATGAGAGAGGCAAATCTCATGTCATCGTTTTCTGGTACAAACTGGGAAATCAAAGTAGACAAAGAGCAAGGTGAGCTTCTCAGAAATATATCTGAGTCTGTCTGAATTCTGTGGCATACAATTCTGAAAATATGAAATCCAACCACTTTACCTCTTCTACTGTCTGCTATTTCAATATAGCTGTTTTCTTTCTTCCTCTATCATTTCGTAAGATGACAAATACTGTAAAGAAAAAATATGAAATTGCTTAGGCCTAAAATGTATATGCTTTGTTGCACCTGTGCTATTCTGAGGCACTTAATGAATAATGACTCTGAAACAGAGAATTTATACAACAGAAAGAACTGTCTGTTCTGTTTGTTAATTCTGTAACTGTTTACATATTTTGGAAAACAACATTTACATAAAGGATCTACTCAAATTAATCTGCCTACTATTTTCTGTGTACCTAGAAAATATTTTTTGCAAGGTACAGGCTTTATTATTATTTGTACTCTAGTAGAGCTCTCTCCTACAAATGTACAGTTAGAGAACAATATAGAAACTGAAGAGAGGAGAAGTTGTTTAATTATTCCAGTTATACGAACAAGGAATTAAGACATCATGTGATTTGCCCCCAGTTGCACAGAAAGTTGACGCCAGAGCACCAGAATGAAACTTTTTAACAATTCTCAGTCCATCATCTAAAACTGTACAAAAGGTCTTCTTCCAGGAAGACAGAATAGACAAAAAATTGGCAAGCTGTCACAATGAAATTTTGCAGAAAAATCCATTTCATATAATTCCTACTGAAACTTTATGAAGCAAACCTAAATGAACTATTAAATGATACATGAACAATTATGAAACATCACGGGTGAAGTGCTTTTATTTTGTATATAATGAAAGACTATTTTAAGCTGCACATAAAACCATTGCAGAGTTCAACCTTAAGTCAATAATACTTCCACTCAATTATTCTTTCATTATCAATGGACATTTACTTACTAACAGAATGCTGCACGTAAATAATGTCTCAGTGATTTATTTATTTCATATTACCTAGGAAGAAGCATTATTCAGATAATTATATTTATTTGGGTATATCCAAGCATAATTCTAATTTATTTGGATGACTACATTTATAATTACGTCAAATCAAAATACATTACTCAACACATACTCTATCTCTGGGTCAAAAGTGAACTTGCAAAAGTTCATTTGCAAAATGAAGTAGACAGGTTTCTTCCTGAGAGTAATCAAATGACATGGTTCAAGTGTTTGCTGCCTTTTTTGCATATTTCTCTTCATGGAGCAGTCCACTCTACCAGAATGATTAATAATAAACAATACTGTGCAAATAAAGAACTGAATAGTATATAAGAAACTCCTGTTTCTGATGCCCCCATAATAGCTGTATTTACATTATTTGAAATTCTCCCCAGCATCATCTGCATAGCCATGAATGAACAAAGAGAAAATTCTAAGTGCAAACCTGTCACTATTCTACTTGGCATAAAGCAACATTTTTACATAATGGTAAAACCTCTGAAACATTTTTCTGTTTTCATCCACAGTGAACTATCAGAACTGTTACTCTCATTTGAAGAGTCTGCAACTAATGCTCTAAGAAGCCTCAGTAATTTTTTAAAATAATCACTGAATACAAAGACCATAAACGGCATGGAACAGTGGTAGCTTGTCTCTTTTACCAAAATCTTCATACGGCCTGGAGCCATAGGATACATCTCACCTGCCTCAGAGATCCAGTCTCTGGAAGTTGTTCATGAGCAAGAACGGGTGATGGCTCCATGAGGAGCCTCCCACCCCTCTGTGGAACAAGGAAGACCCGAGCGAAGGCCATCCCGGTTGCAGGCAGCCCGGCAATGCCAGTGTTAGCAGGCCCCCTCTGTCCCAACTCCCTTCCTCAGGCAGGATTCGGATCACCTAGGGACCTGCCTTTTGGGAACTAGTTATGGCAATAGCATAGTCCCAACCTGCATCCATGGGGCTGAGGGACCTCCTCCCAGATCAGGATCAACCGCTGTCTTGGGAAGTGCTTTATTTCTTTTCTGTTATTCTTTCTTTTTTGTTGTTTTTGGTAGGAGCTTAGAGCTAGAAAGAGATCGCAGTGCTGAATGTCATCACTGTGACAGGAAAACAGAATTACGCTTCTTCAAATAAGCTTGGGGAAAAACTAACATATGGGAAACATAATCTTTCTCCTGTGCACATATGTGCATAGGAGGGGGATGTGGATGCATACATAATACAGTCTGCTTGTCCTCTCTGTTAACCCTTCTCCGCTAGACAGACCTCATTTATAAAGCCAGTGGAGCATTTGCTTGTGCTTCACTGTTTATCCTGAGAAACCTGGCGTCCCGAGATGCCCAATTTCCAAAGTGCCTGCATAGTTCCCTACTATCATCCATACTCCATAGGCGAAACATTGGCACCTGGACTTGACCATTTGAAAAAACAATTGTAATTCCCTAGATTATCCTACTAAACCTTACATGCATCAATGGCTCCTTCTCCACCTGCCTGGGCATACTATATGCATTTTCATACCTCCCTTTTTAGAGATGTTATATTTCCAGGTAGTTTAACCACAAACAAAGCTGGTGGATGTAACCAGACTTCACTGAGGATGAACATGAAAAAACCCCCAACCAAAACACTAATAACCAAAACCAATACTTTATGGTGAATGGAAACAATATTGTATATACCACGCAGATCCAAACAGAAATCTCGCTGGTGTGGACAAAGGGATTTTTATAAATATTATATTGATGCAAGTGAAAGAAGGCAGCAAAAGCAGAACAGAAAAAAAAACAAAAAGCATAAATGAATCTCCAAACCACTGAGACACTAGCAATGCAATCCCAAGAAAAATCTAAAAGGGGCAATGTCTAAACTGTGGCACAAGGCAGAACTTCCCGTCTCCATCCGAGCCCCAGCCTCGTGCTGGCACCACATTGGAATGAGTGCTGGATGCGCACCATTCTTCCCTTATCCCATATTTGCCACAGAAAAAACCACAAGTGTGTAGGACAGAAAGGAAGCCGGCCACAGTCTGGCCAGGTTCTCAGTCTGCATGATCAAGGGATGAATACTTTAGGGAACACTGAGGAATGCAAGGGCTCTTTGGTCCAGACATAAACAGAGGAAAGTTTGGGGTGAAATGCTGGCCACAGGAAGGCTTGTGACTGTGATTATTCATTTCTACAGTGCTCACGGAAACGGGGCTTTATATGCATTTTTGCTGATAAATGACTGTACTCTTCAAGAATAGGCATTACAAGCCATATCCAACAGACAGAAAGTGAATTAACTTTCATCAATCATGATGATTCCTAGCATATGCATACAAGAACTGAAAGGCAAAAGAAATAACTTAACTAGTTTTTACAATAACTTGCAATAGCAAATAACTTGCAGTAGGAAATGTACCATAACATGAAATATTGCTGTTAACAAAGCTCACATTTTTATGATCCTGACCCTTGGGTGGTGGAGATACAAAGATGTTATAAGCCTAATCACTCAAACAACCTTACACTTCCTTTCCAGAAGGAGCAACTACGACACCGCATGTACAGTACCCGCCTTGTTGTCCATTCATCTGTGAAATCTAAGTCTCCTACTTCAATGCAATTATGTTCCAAAGTTAATATTAGTTCCCTTACATTCCCTCTGGAAACACTTCTCAAATCTGTCTTAACTTTCTTACAAACAGTAAAGTGTCTGTAATAAATACCGTAATTCCATCCACCTCCTGTTCCAGCCTGCCAAGTGTTTTGCATTTGGGAATATAGGCGTTTTTTCACTTCCTCATCCGAGGCATCTATCAACAGAGATTTTTGACTTTGTAGCAAATTTCACAAGTTTAACATTTTCCTTCTTCCAAAACAAAACAAAACACAGACAAGTTAAAATCTCCCAGACAACAAAAACTGGAATTGTAGAATTCACTTATAACTTTGTGAACTCTATTCACATTAGGGCCACGGTAAGTATTTATATATCAGTTTGTTTACTGCAGAGTCTGATATTTGATGGGTTAAGAGCAGTGGGAACCCACACACACAAGGATTTACAATGACTGGGTTTTCTATTTGTTTCTGTATCTCACAGAAGATCTGCCTGACTCAGTAGTTCTGACTGGAATGCCTAATGCTGGAATACAAATAACTACAATCATATTATTCTTCTATAAATCCTTGAAGACACTGTGATCAAATCAAACATTTGCTGCAGAATACTTGTCAAAAGCCTGTAATGTCAGAAGTCAAACTAGTAAAATACTTTATTTGAAACAGTTATCGTATATCTATTGTATTAACAAGGTTCAGATAAGAAACACATTAGTGAAGTTTTAGCTGTTCAAAAAACAGATGTCTTGAAAATATGTCCTTGACTAATATACTGTGAGACATTGTGGTTCCTCAGTTTCTGACGTTGCAGGTTTTTTGAAACTTCTCGCTCTACTGCACTGCCTACGGTAAACAGCACTACAGTATAAAAAAATCACCACAGCTGTGATTCATTGGTTAAACCTAAGGAGAATAAATGACTGGCTGTGCTTCTAATGAAGAGATTAAAATAGAGCAATTAAAATAAGCAATCACAGCACAACTCTTAACACTGATCTATCTTAATCTATTTTTAACGTTTGTCAAGTATTTGCCACAGTCAGCATAAGCAAATTTGTATCTAGCTTCATAATCATCTACATGCTACTAAATGACCAGATTTTTTTGAGGAATGGAGGGAATTTTGACTATTAGGCAACATAATACATATTTAGAAAGAACAAACTGAGTATCTCTGGATACCTAGTATCATTTACACATTTTCTAGAGAAGAAGGAAGCTTGCTTTCGCATGGCTTTTGCAATTGTTTGTCTTATTGAAACTTGGTGGAAATATCACCTAAGTTGTAATTTCAGAAACATTCTAAATACAACATGTTAACAAAATTTATCAAGATAAGCAAAAATGACTAAACAACAGCAGAAACAAATAACAAAACACATTTCCTGTTACATAAACAGTAAAAATTACTATAAACATGTAGTACATTAAGAAAAAATAACTTACACTTTTTCATTTCTTTATCTTTTACAACCATGCATTCTATTTGCACATAGGAGGAATAAGCAGCCAAGTAATTTTAAAAATATAGACATTTGACCTCTGAAACCATAAACATGTGCACTTACCTTTGACTGTTCTCTCTTTAAGTTCTAGAAGTGGGCCAGGCCTGTGGTTCGATTTTGCATTACAAGACAAAAGATATTTAATTTATGCATTTTGTTCAAGAGCTAGGAGGCTAGCGGAAAGTTTCAGTGCTGTTTTGCTGGTGTGACCTTAGTATAGTGAGTCTGATCACAGAACAGTTTGTCTTTTAAGAGAGACTATTTCATTACATGCAGCAGATGGTTCTTCCCGGGAAAATCTCAGCCAGAGAGAGCGGCAGAGAGAGAGAGTTGGCAGTGATGAGAGGGTATATCCTACTTCCATAGGAGTCTACGGGAATTTCCTCATGGGCTTGACAGAGAGGAAATATTGGCTTTAGGTTTTCATAATAAAGCACTGGGTTGCTTTTTTAAAGAACATGCTTAAGTGTGCTCAACTGCTTTGCTAGGCATGTTTGGAATTTCTTACTTGCTTAAAGTTAAGCACACAAAAGTTCTGCTAACACTGAGAAAATCTGCACAATTATCCCCAACAAGTAGGTTGAGGAAAGCAAAGGTGGATCGTGAACTTTTAACAATTACTACAACGATTCACCTAACAATTCACATTCCTTAAAGGCAATGTTCATCTAATACATATTTACACGAATCCTGAAATTAGAAAGTATTCCCATTCCTCTTCTCCAGGAAGATAACTCTCACACAAGGAACTTGTAAGAATTGCACACACTGTCCTGAGCTCGAGGGGTCCAGAAAAGGCTCAGAAGCTAGTTTTGTGCCAAGTTTATTCTTGACTATTCTTCTGAAAGTCCAGCTGAATCTCTGCTTGTCAGAAACTAAGGAGTACTTCTGTGTTTTCTGGACCTACTCCAAGGGCTATAAAACTGGTGAGATCAGCAAAAAATACAGCAACTACAACTACCTTCATTCAGGAACAGCGTTAGGGATATCTATCTTTTATATAATAGCCTAACGGTTAAAATAATCACCAAATAGACTAGGATTCCAAACCCTCTTCAACCTGAGGCAATCTAATGCGACTGTCTGACATTTTAGGAGGATGACCAACAAGCATATGGCTATAGGCTAAGGTAGGTGAAAGGCACCTGCCCTGTTTTCTAGGGAGCTGAGTCACATGCAGCTGTGGATAATGACATGTCATCAGGAAGGCAAATCCACCATCTTACCTACACCATTTTGCCACGCAGAGATTGGTTCTGGACCTAACCTGGGAGAAAGAGACTCTTGGTTAATGATAAGGGAAAAAGCCACTGAATGCAATTTCTTTAAGTTAAGTCTTACTAAATACCTTGCTTTTCAGAGATGCTGGACCCCCAAAAAGTCAAGGAGAGATGCTACACTGCCACCTGCTCTGCAGGCAGATGTGTATCTCCAAGCAGGTATAAGCCAGCTCTGACTAGGGCTGCACAGCGTGCGAGACATTGAACTCTACTGAACAACATGGTGTATTAGTTTGATCTCCATGTTGTGCTACTGCAACCATGTGGCTTCCAGCTTGCTCGCAAGGAAGGCAAGGTGAGCTTGCAGCTACATGGAAAAACACTGCAGAAGTACAGGCAGTCATTTGAATGCTTGATCGCTGATTAAAAGTAATGGTAAAATGCACTCCTGAAGCACTTTCAGTCCACGTTGAGCAACTTCTAAACCAAGAGAGTTCAGAATTAGACCACGGCCATGCTCATCCATCCATCGACAGCGACGGAAAGCAGCCACCAGAACGTCTCCCCTTGAGAGACGCCTTGTCCCAAGCGGGATCTCATCTCCCTTGCTAGAAAACGTGCAGACCTCTCACCCTTTGGACAGGCCTTGCCTGCCGGCGGGCTGACAGCAGACGAGTCACAGCACCACGGAGCAGCAACACGCCTTGAGCGCGCCACAGCCGGCCGGACCACATCTCCATGCCAAGGCAATTTTGGCACAGCAGCGATTAAACGCAAGGGCCAGCACGAGAGCTGTCTCAGATGAATCGAGAGTGATCCTAACCTGGTGGTTAGCAGCGTAAGAATCAGCTTGACAACAGAAGAAAGGCAAAAGTGATATAAAGTATGATCTGCACAACCTACGGGCCCAATGTCTGAAGCAGCTTCCACTGGGTGAAGATTCACTGCTCTCTTGATGACGAATGAGTTTGAAGAAACAGCCAACATCTTCAGGTGTCTTCCGAAAGAAACTGCACCTTTTTTTTTTCAAAAGACCAGAAAGATGCTATCTTTGGCTTTCTCCGGTAAGCCTTATCTGCGGCTTACACGAGACGTGCGTGAACCAGAGAAGAAAACCGAAACCCGGAGGCCGTCCCCGGGAGAGGCAAGCCGTTACAGGCAGGTCAGCAGCGCTGCCAGGGGTGAATTTCCAGACAGCCACGGCCAGGCAGGGCGAGGGCGAGGCAGGGCCCCGCGCTGCGGCCTGAAGAGCCGCTCGCCCCCCTCCCCTCCCCTCCCCTCCCCGGCCTGCGAGGGGCGCCGCCGCCTCCGGACGCCGCGAGCCCGCGGGCGCCTCAGGGG
>NW_020449464.1:258009-270955 GCF_003343035.1 Apteryx rowi | reverse complement strand
GTGGGGGGGGCAGAGGGGCTCCCTGAGCAGGGGGGCTCACGGAGGGGCAGGGGGCTCCGTGGAGGAGGGCACTGGGGGGTCCCCGCAGGGCAGGGCTGGCCCCGGGGGGCTCCTGCGGTGGAGGGTCCCGCAGGCCGCCGGCGCTGCCCCCACGCCGAGGGGCCCCCGGGGTGGGTTTGCTGGGTGGGCGCCTCGCACGGGGCAGGGTAGTAGCGGCCTGTCTGGGAGCCCTCTCCTGCACTGCGCTCTGAGGCGTCTGGCGGCGAGCGGTCGCGATGCTGAAATCGAAGAGCGTGGCAGCGAAGATGAAGCAAACGTGGATTTGCCTTTGCTCGTCGGTTGCTTTAGACTCGGGAGCAGCAGCTGGACGCTGCAGTTGTTCTGTTGCTGAACAACAGCTTGCTGGAGCTGCCAATGCTTCTCCTTCCCTCTGTATAAGTGAAATGCAGGCTCACGGGAAGGAGGGTGCCCTAGTCAGAGCACCTGTGCTGAGGCAGGTGGGATGAAGAGCGGGTAGACCATCTCTAGGAGACGTTTGCCTAGCCCCGTGCGAAGGCTTCCTGTGAAGAAGTAGTAGTGTGCTTTTTGCTTCTGAGCCTTCCTAGTTGGAAAGTATGCCCCAGTACCTAACTGCCTTTCCTTAGTGCTAATTTAGCCACCCGTTTGTCCTAGATGGTCCCAGAGAATATGGAAAATGTTTGATCGCCTTTTGCTGTAGTCACCAGTTCATCTTGCCTATATTAGGCTAAATACATTAATTTTCTTCAACTTTTTCCTTCTTTGTCATGTTCTCTAGACCCCTTCCTGTTCACGTTAATTTTCTGTGGACCTTTCAGTTTTTGTTTAAAGGGTAATATCTCAAACAAATGAGGCATTTCAAATGCAGCACTGAATGTATATTATTAAGATATGTCCTTTCTCTGTCATGATTATATTTGTTAATACAGGGAGATTGAACCTGGGGACTGTAATATGTCCCCTTTGTAAGGCCCGTGGCTATATTTCTTTCTCTGTATTATCCAGTAAGATACTATGAAATTGTGTGGTATCTGAAGGTCTGCTTGGCCCTAGATAAGGGAAAATGTCTTGCCTCCAGATATGTGTGGCATTGTGATTTAATGAAAGAAATGTTGATCAGTCTTTTTAGTGGTAATACATAAACTTGCATTCCCTTCCCATAACTCTGTTCATCCTCTTATCATCTGTGTTTGGATACTATCCAAAGACTTTGTTTTAATCTGCTGTGATTCGAAAGGGCATGAAGTCTTAAAAATGAAGTTTAAAAGTATGAAAATTTATACCTGGTGATGAATTTATTGGAGCAGTTAACTGTAGCAGTAAATACATGTGGTTATGTATATGGTTAAGCTGCAACAGTGGCTTATGTGAACACCCACACTGAAAATCAAAATCTACCCGGGCCTTCACGTTAGATCCTGACTCATTCTTTACAGCATCTTTTGTTTTCACATGCCTACTTCGGAAGCAGTACTCAATTTTCCTGCTGAGACTTTGAAAAGTGAAGCGTAGAATACTTCTCAATACATTTGGTCAGAATCATTAGGTACTTGCATACTTTGTTTTGTAGTGCGCAGTTCACTAATACTGCTTTCTGTCCATGGAGGTGCCACTGTATAACCTCTGGACTTCTAAAACTTGAAAGAAGTACTGCAAGTATTCCCAAATTAGCTAGGAATTTCGTCCCTCCCTCTCTCTGTATGTATGTATGTATGTATATGTATTTTGTTTTCTACAACTGTTTTTTAACCCAGCTCCTTTGTGAGAAAAAATGTATTAAAAAGACCTATGTCATGTCCTGGTCATGTTATTTTGTAGCTCTCTGGATTTAGAACAATGTTCCCTCAAAGTACTGGAGCCAGAAGGAAGTCCAAGTTGGAGTCTCCTGAAACTACTGGGTGATAGGGGTTGTACTGTGGTGGAACTGGTGGAGCTCTTGCAGGCCTTGGAGCATACAGAGGCTCTCCAATGTCTCAGTCTTTCAGGTCAGTTCTGATTTGTGCTTTTGCAGCAATTGTGTGTTTTACATGGGAAACAGTGAAGTGTGTGAATTTTCTACAGTGATTAAAAACCCTTCTATTGTTCAAACTCTCATGATTTGCATCACTTACATGATTCATTGGTGCATATTGTGGCAAATGAAGACAGCGTGTGATCGGAGGGCCCAAAATGGTAACTCTAATCCGACCTGAGTCAAGCCAGTGACAGGAGGGGTCCTTTCCCCGTTCAGATTCACCTGGATGGGTGGTGAATACTACTAGGAGTGGCAGTGCTGGTGCAAGAGTAGAGTCATGAGCAAGTTGCTGGGTAGCTAGGGACAAGACTGCCCCTTCTCGTGGCAGCATGGATGTATACTGGATTGAAGAGTATGGCCCTTGGGTACAGGCACATAAAATACTGAGGTTCTGTGTTTCTGTCCCTCAGGCGTATCAAGGTAACTGGAGAATGAGCGTGCTTCGTAACTGACTTTGTATGTTCCCTGGGGCTCCTACTGCACCATGAGTTGTCGTCTTTGCCCTGCACCCTGTAGCATTAATGCATTCATCAGGCCTTAAATCAAAATTTCTTCCTCCTGAAGCCTGGCAGTCACAGTGCAGCTATGCTATGCTTCCAGGCATTTTGGGTCTTGAAAGGCTCATTTTTCAAGTTTGAAGAATGGTGCTGGGATGTACATAGGTTTTAATCTTTTCTGCCCCTCTTTGCTGATACCAGCTATTAATGCCTTCCAGCATAACACCAAAAATTGGTGTTATTAAGCTTCATCTTCACCTGTTCCTTAAGTACTTAGGATTATAGCTTGTCCCTCAGGTGTGTTTAGTGTCTGATATGCAGAGGATGTCTATCAGTTTCAGGAAGTATGCTGCAGTTTTTCAGATTCCTCTTTGAGAACTGCTGTGAAGAACAATTTTTAGTGTTCATTTTTGAGCAAATGAGCCACAAACTTAGGCTTTTGCTTAAAATTCTTCAATCCTTTCAACTTTTTTATCCTACAAACCCACATCTTCCTCATTTATTCCATTATCTTTTTTTTTTTTTTTGTCCTGGATTATATGCAGATTGTGAACTCTGTGCAGAATTTGTCTTATTTGTCTAAAACAATGGGCACTGATCTTTAAATTATGTCCATTGCTTCTATGTAAATAGCAAACTTTAAAATGTTTTTGGTATGATTAAAATGGCAAAAGTTGAATTCGATTAATAAGGAGTCAAAAAAAAACCAACCTTGTTGAACTTCACAATTTGTTCAGTACTTGGTGATACCAAGTTCTGAACTTTAAAATCTACAAATACTGATATGCCATAATAGTCACAAGGGTATGGATTAGTCTTGTACTTCTTGTCTTTAACTGGTGAGTGTAAAGGAGTTCCCATTACAACCTGTAATGTGTTCTGGAAGAGTCGGGCCACATTTTGTTAGTTTATATCACCTGGACCAGTTTTTATTAGTTTAGGTAACCTGATGTGTCACAAGCTATTAAAATGAGAGCTAAATATAAGTTAAAACTTTATCAGAGCTATAATGCTGTTTGAGAAGAAATGGACAGTAGCTACGCTGCAGCGTAGTTATCCTGCAGTGTGCCTAAATCAGCTCTAAGGAGATAACGACAATGTTTTAGGCTTCTCTTGGTCTAGGTTTTTACAAGCAAATTTTTGCTTTTTGCCAGTATCATGACTACAGCTGCAGAACTACTGTGCTGGAAGATGTCTTAGTGCCGTGTACAAAGGTATAAGCATTCAGTATGGTAGTTAAAACAAAAGTGTTTTAAGTCAATTCCCTTAAGAAAGTATCTACTTTAGAACTGACAAATGGTATACCAGTGTCTGTTGCAAATTGCTGTGGGCTTTAAAGTCCTCCTTACCTCACATTTCTCTACAGGTTTAACTTGGAGAGTTGCAGGCACGGTTATGAAAGCAGTTTTGTACCACTCTAAGTTAACTGACCTCATTCTTCACAGCAGCATGATCCAGTGGGAGTGTTAGTTTTGTTTCTACTGGGAAACTAAGCTTATATGGTCTATCTCAAAAACTGTTTTGAATCCATTGGCTGCTCTCAGCTGAATGAGACAAGATATGAAAAATGGTTACGATTTTCTTTAAATTATATAAAATAAAGTGCAGGTAAGGCAATAATCCTTCAAAGTGCTTGAGCTGTCCATCTGATAATAACCCTGAACCTGTGGAAGGCTACTTAGGGGTGTACACAGGTTGACTTTGTTAGGGTTTTGAAAAAGAGGGAAAAGAAGGAAGGTGGGAGGATTTCAATCTTTCAGTGACTGAAAATGAAAACACTGACCTGGGCATGTGAATAATTGCGGTAGAAACAACATGCAATGTATTTACTGCATGATAAGAGGAAAAAGGGGAATACAGGACTGTCTGTGTTCCTCTTTTTGCTAGGTTACTCACTGCAGCCATTAAAATGCCTAGTTCTGTGTGTTTGGAATGACAGCTAAATGCACGTGGGTATCCTGCAGACATGCCCCTGAGTCAGAAAGCTTTTACAATGCGGTAGCATCTGAAGCTGCTTCCTACCATAGAATACAGCCTGGCCCCCTTTTTAAAGCCCTCCTTCTGCAGGATATGGTGAAATTCAGTCTTCTCGGAAGCTACAAAAGCTTCTCCTCAGATGAGGAGTGGGAATGAGACTAGCAAGCTATTTGGCGTACTCATAGCTGTCCTTCTTTTCTTTGGACGGCATGAAAAAAGAAGCCATGGACTGAGAACAATTGCTAAAACAACCCTGGAATTTTTCAGCTAAACTGCTGTAGCAATGTTCTGCAACTCTTTCATGTAGTTAAGGCTTCTACTTCTTACTGTACTAGATATACCATGGTGTGTTGAATGAGGTGTAGTTTAGCTACGTGATCATTTAGTCTAGCTGAAATGCACCACTGTAGACCGGGGAGAAAAGGAGAATTGGTGTTATGTCAATGTGGGTGGATTTTGCTTGTAGGAGTAAGACTTGGGGTGAAGGAATATGCGATAATATGCTGTCCTGAACTATATAGTACCGCAGGTAGGAAAGCTTGTTCATCTTTATTGGTCTCTGTATGATGGTTAGTGGCGGAGTACTGAAAATACAGAATAGGACTAGTTCACGTTTGCACTCAGAGTGGCTGCATTGACAGCCAAAATATTGTGCCTGCTTGAGCTGTAACTGTCTCAAGTATTGCCATAGTTGAGTTAAGGGTTTTTGTGTGACTGACAATCAAGTTGCGTTTTGAAATATGTAATGAAGGCTAAATCCTGGGTAAACAGTGGAACCTGCTACATCACAAAATTGTGAGTTAATGAAGTTAGGAAACTGGGTAGATAGTTAAGATACCTGTACGTTGAGGAGAATGAGCCAATTGGTAGACTTTTACCAAGACCCTTTGGAACTGCAGAGGTGCTCTTGCTTGTTATAAATTATTATTATATATACATTGTATATTATAAATGTCTTACGTAACTGTATGAGACATGATGGATTGGACCACTACTTTGATTCGATCTCCTCTAGGGAGAAGTAGCTAGCTTTAGAGTGACTGAAAACTTGGAACCAGGAGAGTTTTGTTCTGAAAGGGGTTTTGAATCATTTAAAAAGTAATAGCCCTTGATATTTGGGGTGGGTTTGTTTAAATATTTGGTGACGGTTGCGCTTTTTTTTTTTTTTTTAGAAATTTAGTCTGTGCCTGCACTTGAAGTCACAGTGCTTATTCATAACTACCCATTTGTTCTAATAACCAAAAGAAGCATGGGTGCTGCTCAAGTTCCTTTAGCAATGAGATTGTTTAATGTAGCAGCTAGTCTTACTAGTTTGTTAGACTGTTTTCTACCAGCCTAATTTATGCAATTACAAAGACACAAAGCTTTGTGAGCCTCTGAGTGTACAGGGTAATGTGTGTACAGTTTTAATGCTGTTGAGTGGTCTGTTTTGACAATGATACTACCTCAGTGCCTTTATGTCACAGATGTATTGATACAAGCTGAGACATGGCTTTGTTTTGCGGCGACCCAAAGGATCTCGGAGAGAGAGTTGTAGAGTCCCAGAAATTATCCGTCTCTCCAAGCTTACAGACTTGCCTGTTGCACTGGCTTAACTCCATAAAAGAATTCCTTCCTCTAACCAAGCACACAAAATAGTAATACTAATAATTCTTAAAATTCCCCTTTTTGGTAATAAGAAAGCCTAGACATCCTGTTCTTTGGGTCACCTTTCTGTCCTTTCTACCATTTTTTTAATCTTGTCGTGTTGTGAACCCGCTGGAAATGACTGAAATGCAAAGACCTTTCTCCCAAGCTAAGAAGGAAAAAGGCTTAATAACGCAGTTTGTGGTGTTAGTCTAGTCCTTGTGCAACCTCACTGAGTTGTGCTGGTTGAAACAAGCAATGAGGTATTTCCTTTCCCCAGACAGTTCTCTTATTGCAGCAGTTTAGGCACTTCAATCTGAACGTCAGTAATTGAGGCTGGGTTTGCAGAAATGGTTAAACATTTTTACTAATGTGTAAGCTAAGAAGATAACAGTTGGGATATAGTCAAGTACTGAGTACTTAATTTATGCTGCATTGTCATGCTATGAAGGTTTGGTAGTAATGACTGAGACAGTAACGTAATAATACGTTTATTTCCTCACGCAAGCTCTTCGATTAGTAACATCCATTAAAATAATGCGATTACTAATTTAGAAAGGATAACCCAAAACTGTCGGCTACTGCACTATTAATTGGAAGCACTGCTTATCCCTACTTGAAAGCTAGCTTGTTCACTCTCTTAGTGAGAGGGCTCTCAACCTCGAGGAGTTCCCTTAACCCAGCATCCCAGGAAAAGGGGATGGGGGGGAATACTCACGGTCCAGCCAGAGAGGATGATCAGGTCACGTTTCCATCCCTGCTCAAACTCTTAGCTCCCAAGTCTCTTTTTATACGGCTGGGGCTCTGGGCAAACACTGCTTTTGCTGACTTTTGCGAGCTTCACAATCACAGGACTGTTCGTTTGTCTGCTTGGAAGGACCCTCCTAGCAAGGCAAGACCACAACACCTCCGTATCGCTTCTTCCCTCCCTGGGGGTCCATGCAGTTTCCCCGGCCTTGCCAGGCGGCAGAGTTCTTTAGTCCTGTTAACTCTTCTGTTCCGCAGCCTTGAGCATATCAGTCCTTGCGCATATCAGCAGGCAAACTTCTTCAGTCCTGTTAACTCTTCACTCGCTCGTCATGCGTGTGGGAAAGTCTGGTAACCGTGAAATGTCAGTTTCCTGTCCTTGAGGGTAAACCTTGTGCGTTCATATTCCAAGGAAAATTGAAGAAGCATTAGCATATCTTTGTAAGCATTCTGAAACCTGAGCCAGAAGATTTTCTTTTTATCCTGTTAAATTCTGTGATGCTTGCAGGAAGTAGCTGTATGATGCTAAATGAATGACTTCAAAGTGAATTTTTAAAAATCTGGCAGGAAAATAAATGAAACGTTGAAGAAATTATGAATCAGGTTTTCTTAGAACTTGGTTGTAACACCTCCCTAGAGCACAAGATACTAATTTTTCAGAGAATTTATTTTTCTCAGCTACTTTCTTATAAGAGATGTTAGTGATACAGATCAGGAGAGATTAAAACATAAAAGTGGAATGAGCAGATCTTAATTTTTCTTCCTCGTGCATTTATTCAGGTTGAAGTGGTATACTTCCTGTTTGTCTTGGTTAACGTTTGGTGACTGGGATGCTCAAAAATTGTATTGAACATGCTCCCTTTGTCTCAAAAAAGCATTGGAGGAAGTGTTAAATGAGGAACTGAGGTAGCAATCTTCAGGGTTTGACTATAGAGGAAAACTATTTTAGAATAAGATAGGCAGGGAATTTTCAAGTGCTGTAGCTGCTCTGGGGTAGCTCCCTGTGTGGTCAGCTATTTCAGAGTAAGATTGTGTGTGGAGGAAGCTGCTATAGCCCACTTCCCTGCTAAACAAACACTGTGTGATTTCCCGGTGTCATGTAATCTCTGTTTCAATCTACTGACCAAACCTGTTTCTACCCAAGTTTCAACCTGTTGACCAAATCATTACAAATACAGTTTCTCTCCTCATACTTTCTTCATTAGGAAAAAGTTCTGATGTATGTACTTAGCTATTAAACTAAATGAGGAGAAAAAGCAGACAAAAAGAAAACTCCTGGCAGAGTGTAGTAAAAAGGGTTGGAGCAAACGATAATCTTGAGTCTTGTTATCAGGATGTTTGTGATCTCTTTGCAGCTATTTTTGCACACAGTTTCTGTCTTACTCTACACTACTCTGTAAGTTCACTCCCCTGCCCAGTCTTGAATGCTTCTGTACCAAACTACACATTCAGCTTCTGCAGTGTGCATTCATTAAACTATAACGAAGGAACCTACCTTCTCCCACAACAGGGAAATCAGACTGAATCCAAACACAACAAAATCTTTAGTGCGAGTACCTATTTTGCATCTGATTCTTAATTTCAGAGAGTAGTGAAAAGGCAATGAAGTGCCTCTGTAATGTTTGTTGTTTCTGTGCTTTTTCTGTTACTAGTATTGGTAGCAATTAGTAGTATTGCATGTGGTCCCACTAGGGTTGTTAAATGTATTTTACTATTCATAGCATAACTTTAAGCTAATGATTTCTGGTGGCTTATCGGTTCAGCACTGTTGAACACCATGGTCTTAGGTCCATATATACTTTCTTTGGCAACAAATCAAGATTAAACTTTCTGTTCTGCAGTTGACTTTTCTTTCTTTTTTTTTTTCCTCTCCTCCCTTTCTCGCCATGACCTTGGCTATGTCAGTGGATCTGTTTTGGGGTCATGCTGTAACTAGATCTCTGGAATGATCCAGGTTAAACAAACAACTGGATCATTATCAGACTGATGTCAACACTTAGCTCATGGTATTTCCTGGCACTTACAATCTGAAGTGGAAAATCTTCTCTTGCAGACTGGCAAAAGAAAACCCTAGCTCCGTGTTCTACAGAAGTCAGAGGCATGAAGCTGTACCCAGTGTTAGCTAACAGGGTTGTCTGAGCAATCGCAGAAAAATGCAGCTAGTTAAACTAGCTCTTACTAGTCTGAACCCTCCCTCAGGCTATGCCTTCTCTCATATTTTAAGAATAAAAGCCTCAAAGAAATCCTTGGGAATTAGCAGACACTTAAAAACTGTGAATACTTTTCCCAGAAGGAACATATGCCATTGAAAATACCATTTGCTCTAGTGAATAGAGAGCAAGAGGGAATGACATACCCTGAAGTTATACAACTAATTGTAACTGTGTGAATATAGTACAACCAAATTGATTATTTTCAAGTAGATTGAATGACAGAAAATTCCATTGTTCAGAGGACAATTTAAATGCAAATTTAAATTGTTGAGGTGTGTTTATTAATAAAGTTTCCCATATGTAAATCCTTTTTTAAGGTATAAAGATTGTTGTGCAGCCAGACTCTCAAGCAGTGCTCCCTGGCCAGGTCGTCAAGCTGTGCTGCTGGGCGACGGGACACCCATTTGTGCATTACCAGTGGTTCAAACAGGAAAAAGAGGTAATAGTTGGTACAGAATTTACACATATATTTTATATAGAGAGATATATAGAGATATAGATATTTAATGGTGAAAATAATAAGTAATGACCCTGTGGACTAATTTTAATATTTTTATTTCTCTCCCTGGATATTCGTTTGGAGATTTCAGATATTAATTTTTTTTCAAAGCTATGATTTTCAAATTCAAGGAGAGACGCTCACTGTCTGCTAACAGAAATAGAAGTTCAATAAATGCAGCAGTGTGACCCTGTCAGTGTGCTAAAACAATAAGATGGTTCAATATATGCAGACCATTTCATCCTTGGAGACTAATCGTGGAATGTGACAGTTGGAAGACTGTAGGTTTATTTGTATCCGTCTACCAACCAGTGTCAAACAGGCCAGTGACAAACTGCTGCACAGGAACAAATGCCAGTCGCTGTAGGTCTAGGACAGAGGGGAACTCGTCTCCTAAGAATCAGCTGTGGAAGACCTGAACTCAGCAGTGTCGCAGACTTCTTAATAAAATAGTGGCGGGCCTGCAAGCGGTATCTCTGGAGCATCTGAATGGTAGCACTTTATGCCCATACTTCTTGTCCTGGGTGTCTTCCTACAGGGTGAATGCGCATTATCTTAATGTTGTTATAAGTACTGTTTTTAAAAATGCACCAAGTTTGTAGTATTTTAAATTGCTGTTAGGACTGAAAAATTTAACTCCTTTTCCTCCATCTTTCTAAAGGTTTATCTAGCTCATCCAAACCATGGCTTAAAATAAAAACATGATTACAGTCAGTTCCTGCTCATTACACTTAAATATATTTCTCACTATAGATGTAGTAAAAAATTACCTTTCTGATACTGACAGAATGTTATAGTTTCTTGGTCATATTTGAATATACCTTAAGACAAGAACTGAATGTAACTCAAGAAATTATTCCAATTTATTTGTGGGGAAGGATTAAGAATTTCAGGAAGAGCTTGTCAACTGTTTTTTAAGAGCTCAGAATTGTTTTAAATAGAAGCATATGAACTATTCTTGAAAGACAACCTGTTTCTGAGCTACTAAATACTTAAAACAAGACTTTCTCATCTAAAAGCTTCATGTAAATGGAGGAGTTGAGGCTGGTGTTTCTGACACTGAAACAAATATTCTAATGTTTGATCCTGGTTTAGCTTAAAACAGTCTAAACTTAAATATTTCTTGGTTCATATGTAATTCAGGTTCCCCATGGTAATTCTCCAGAGCTGGTTTTGAATCCAGTGAAAGTAAATGATTCTGGCTTTTACATCTGTCGCGTGAACAGTGAATCTTCCTTTGTGTTCAGTCGGTGGGCACGACTAGAAGTTTGTGATCTCCAGGATACATCTCACGGTGAGTAGCAAAAGCCTTGTGCAGTGGGACCCCTCTGCCTGGATTGCACTTTGAAGCCTATTGAATCTGTTTTTCTCCAGCCCTTGAGTAAATGCTTATCTAACAAACGCAGTCTTCTGAAAGTCTGTCCTCCTGCTTGTTAGAGGAGCTCAGGTCCTGGTTGCTATCTTGCACAGATATGAAAGAGGGCTGATTTAAAAAGGTCGTATCCAATTCTTGCTCTCTTGTGCTGGCCGTGAAAGCAGAAGAGAAAGGAAGTTCCACTGAGTGGTGGATAAGAACAGATTGAAAACAAGCACAGACTCAGAATTGTCTTAGTTTTTAGAGGAGTCTTGGACCAGAAAAACAATTCTTTAACTATCTTGCTGTTCACCTGAAGCCTGTAACTTGTTAGTGACTGGACACAAAAAGTCTTTTCTGAAAGCCTGCCCCACTGGCCTAATATTCAGGACTGTTTGGCCTCTCTCTCTCTGTTTGTTGCCAGTCTGGGTATATAAGAATCTTAAGGAGGTTTTTTTGCTTTCCTTACCACAAATAAAATGAAAGCAAGAAACGTATGAGGTAAAAGGAGTCGTCTTGGTGTGAGCTGCATCTTCACAGGTTTCATAACATACTTGGGTGTTAGTTTTCAGTTATTACCTGCATAAGAAAAAACATGGTAACTCAAATATACCGATGTAAATCTATATGAATTTGTGGCACTAACATGAAGGTACCTCTGCTTCAATGATGGGATAATCTCCATCTGCAACATATATGATGAAAATGGGGAAGAAGTAGTAGTTTGAGAAGAATGGAATAAATAGGAGAAAGCAAATAAGATAAACAGCCGTCTGCTCAACAGTATCTGGAATCTCTGAGAGTAGTAGAGTGTAAATAAATCCTGTGTTTGGAAACTTGCTTCTTGGATCTAGTGTACAAATACCATGCACTTATTTCCAGTTTCTGAAGTTGCTGGTGTGCATGTGTGTTTTTATTGTTGTTTTGTAGAAAAGTCAATAGCATTAAATAAATATGTGCATTGCATTTGCCTTTTTTAACTTTTGAATTAAGTACTTAGCCTTGGCTTGCCATTGACCCTAAAGATAAGTGAGATTGAAATCAACTGTACTGTCTTCAGACTATAGAGTGCTTATTTTGCCTCATGTCCTCAGTCAGTGGTGTGTCCCGCTTGCATCCTGCCTATAAAATTTATTTCTGGAAGAAAAAGAGATAGAGAGTACTGGTCTTCCAGTAAAAGATCAAAGGCTGTTGAAATGTCAGCTGAGGTAACCTTTTCACATTTTAATCTCTAACAGCTTCTCCATCCCTTATCTGAACAACGATTTCTTCTGCTCTTCCCTTGCTCCTACTTCAATTTCTATTCAGTCAGAAAGCTGCAGGTTTAGATCTTGGTGATTACACCAGGAAGCTGAGATGTTTAGGTGCATAATGGCTACTTTAAAAGAATTTGAGAGAAACAAAAAATATGTTGTTTCACATTAGTTGCAGAAATTTTGATGACTAAAGGGCAGTGGGTATCCCCAGACTAGTGCATTGCTTTATGTTCTGTGACTCTTGGGCAACCAAAAAACCTTAATGGAAGGGAATTTTAATAAGCTTTGACTAGTTATGAGCTCCGTGATATTAACATGTAATGAATAACGTGAAAAGAAGGCACAAAGAGTTCTGAATTGTAAATAGTAGGAAAAACTAACTGTAAATTTGTCCATCACCAAGGCCTAATTTTGACTCAAGGATTGGGGGGGGAGGGGGAGGGGGTCCTCCTTCCTGTAACTTTCTCTCTTAGGATCCTTACAAAGAAACGTAAACTGGGGGATGCAGTGCGCACCCTGAATGAATGATTTCTCTTTCCTGCAACGTTTGGGCTGGGATCCCCTGTGAATGAATCGAACTAGATGATGCAGACAGCACCATCTCTGCAAATGCTGGCCAGGTCTGCAGTCTCCTATTTCAACTGTTGGCTGTCTTCCCCCCCCCCCACCTTCTCTTTTCTTTCTTTCCTGTTCCCTTGGGTTGCTTTCCTTCTCCAGATCTCTTTTTTTTTTTTTTTTTTTTTTT
>NW_020449464.1:187745-257967 GCF_003343035.1 Apteryx rowi | reverse complement strand
CCTTGCTTTCTATTTAATGAGAGCTTGACCCCCCCCGTCAAAGCTGTCTTTCACAGCTCTGCTGTCAGCTTGTGGCCAGTGAGGCAACCGGAAACAATTTCAGAAACATCCTGAGACTGATACAGGTTTGTCAGTGTATTGCGTGAGTGATAAGACAACATGCTGTACCAACGAGGGCCTGTAAATGAGACTGCAAGTAAGACATCGCACCAGAGACAGAAGCCATATATCTTTCAATCTCGTGTTCTGTTTTGCCATCTGTAACTTGCACATGTGTTCTTTTGTCTTAAAGATAAATCCTGCTTAAGTTGACTACAACAGTTCCTTTACCTCTCGTCTTCTGTCTTTCTGCCCTATAGGGAAATTAATTCTTTTCATTTTGTTAAAGATCCTAATATCAAACTGAGGGATTGAGAGGGAGGGAGTGAGAAGGCTCTGAACAGTTGAGTGAAAGGGACTAGAGTTTATTTTGACATATAAAAATCTTTTATATGGTAAGAGATGCAGAAAACAAAGTTTTTCCAAAGAAACAAATAAAAACCTCTGAAAAGGTTTCTAGAGGACTTGGTAAGCCAAGGTCTCTCTATTTGAAATGCTGTGCAACACTGGTACAGCTTATATTGGCAGATTTCTTTCTGTTTCCTTAACTGTCTAGAGACTACATTAGAAAATACAGTTGTCTTTTAAAAAGGCTAGTCAACACTGATAATAAACACACTCACAATGAAGTCCTCGGTGTGGTGTTGTACTTTGATATTTCAATTTACATGCATGAGTTTAGGGCATGTTCTCTTGTGTCAACAGATTTTGTCAGATTCTTAAGAAATGGGACATACTGTAAGACCCATGAAACTGAACTTGTTGAGATTTGAGAAGAGAAGGCTTGATGCGAAATGCAAAACACCTGCAAAACATTTACCTCCTAAAAAGTGGCTGCACAGAGGAACAGGATATCTTCTTCACACTTACTGTTTACAGGCGTGAAGTAAAGGGTTCATATTTCAGCAAGAGAGATTTCTGCTAGACATTAGGAAGTATTTTCTAATGACAGGAATAATAAACACTGGAATGAGTCATCTGAAGAAAGCACAGAATTGCTGCCAAATGAGCATCTGCCAGAAATCATATAGTTGATGGAGTAGGTGACCATATTTCCTGTGATTGTGTTATGTCTGTTAACCTTTATGGTAGCTGATTTTCTTTGGTTATTAACTGCCCTATGGAGACTTGCATGACAATGTAATTAGCAGCAAAAGGTTAGGGGTGTTATGATAAAAACAGTGTTTCTGCTTGCCTGCTGGTTATCCATGAATTTTTTCCCCTCTCCTGGCCAGGAAGGAGGCTGGATTTGAAATCCACAATGGATTGGATATCCCTTGTAACCTTTGGCATACAAAGGTGATTTCCAAAACCAGGAAACATTGATTTATATCTGTTGTTGATAAAGTCATAGGTAGCAGCTTAATAAAAAGCTTATTTTTCCCTTCCAGAAACAGCAGATCTTCCCGTATGTGTTACTAGTGCTCTAGCTGCACGGGGTGGGGGTGGGGGGATTTATTTGCCTTTGAGTACATAGGCTACTCATCCAAAAAGTTTGTGTTTTGACATTTTTGCTGTCTGGAACAAATCCCTTTCCTTTCATTAGACTTGACCTCCCTTTTTTCTAGCTAGTGAAGAGTGTGATTTTTTTTTTTTCTTTTCTGTGGTAGATGTAAAGATTTAAGTCAGTTATTTCCCAACTTAATTTTCTCTGTATTCTAAGCTTGTGCTATAATCAGAAGCTGAAAGTATTTGAAGTTGAATTTATATATTTAGATCATTTTGATTAAGTTGATTCATTCCAATGAAGTGGAATTTGTTTTTTGTTTTGGGGTTTGGTTTTTTTTGAAGCAGACTCATGTTACACCACAGATCGACAGCTTCCTATCTCCTGTGAGGTTCTTGTGACGTTGTCAGCCTGGTTATCTGTAGCTTTCTGGCAAATTGGTATTTAAAGCTGTCTTTGTAAAGTACTCCTCAATTTTTGTTTCTGGAATACCAGCTTCTTAAACCACTCTTCAAGGAAAGCAACTTTTCTTTTCCTTTTTGGAACATCTTTTAGGAAAAAGACATAGGACTGCAATTACTTAAATATAAAACTTAGCTGTAGCTTCTAGTGGGTTTTGAGTACATCTGTTTGTAAAATCCCCGAAATATAGGCTAGTAATGTGCTAGGAAGTGCAGACACTAGTAGAACAGTGTTATCCATATCACTGTCTGCCTTTAGTATGTGAAGGATAGTGTCATCAGCCCTTAATCGTCAGTCGTCAATAGTTCTGATGACAAAATATGTGTCTACATACTTAGTCTAAAAATAAAGATGTGAGTGACCTTGCAACTGAGATAAAAGATCACTGGTGTGGCCTTTACAGGTAGGTTTGAGCTTGCTGTAGTATGTCTCAGTTAATCAAGCTCTTCAGCACGTACAGATCATAAACCTTTTCAGTGGAGTACTTTAATGTGTATAGTGGCTGTATTAAAAATGAATTTCAACATTTCAATGTATTTTAGCATATATAGAAACTTTTATCAGCTGGACTGTCCTTTAATGCATTTCAGGTTTTCTGGATAGATTTCTTATCCAAAGACATTTCAACATGGAGATATGGCAGGAGCTGGTGTTTGTAAAGTATTTTTAACTTTGGGTTTTTCTTACGTATTTGCTGTAAAATTTGATGCTAAGTTTAGAGTGAGAGGAATATGGGTATGCTAAAACTAACTAATTGTAGATTTGTTATAGTTACCAAAGTTTTACCTTGATTTTTCTATAATGAAGCAAATAAAATGATGTAAAGGAAAGGAATTCTTCTTCCTGCATACACACCTGCACACAGGTTGGGTCCTCAGTCCATGCTTTGGTAGCAACTGTTCTTTGTGCTTGTTTTTTTCTCTGGAGCCTTTCTATAACAGCTCTGTGTTTTGGAGCTGTGCCCCTTTGTAATCTCGTTGGCAGGAATAAATGATGCAGAGAGGGCTTTGCATCTGTTTGCTTGCGGGGTACATTTAATGTGCATTTCGGTTACTTTCAGTTGAAAAAACAGAAAACAGTTGCTGCTCCTTTTTAGCATACTCTTTAAAGGAAACACAACTTAAACTAAATTTCATTGCTACTTAAAGTCTGCTGTAATTATAGGATGATGTGCCTGTGGTTGGTTAATTCTTACTGATATATGTTAGGTTAGACTAATTCTCACTTTTTTTTTTTTTTTAGGGAGTTTCATTGGTTTGCCTGAAAACAAATTACGTATTTGTATTCAGCCTCAGCCGCAGAACCTGACGGTGGGGGACGCTTTGGTGCTAGAATGTGGAGCTGTTGGAAATCCAATTCCTCATTACCAGTGGTTCAGAAATGGATTTCCCATGGCAAATGGGAGCAAAAATGTCTACACGGTAAGTTACTGCAGAGTGCCAGTGTCAGGCAGTTAATATGTACCACCTTTTGCTTATCTCATAAAGTTTCCTTGAAGAAGATAGTCAGGTGGTAGTCATGGGGTGGAAGGCTATGGAAGTGACTTAAACATATATTGGATTAGAATGATGTATTGGCATAACAAAGATTAAATATCAGTAAAAGTGAAAGCTTCTCTTTCTATCCCATGCTGCAAAGCACTGATTTGTAAGAGCTGTTGTGTTCAATGCTTAGTGCAGCTTAAGCCTGTGCGGTGGATTTGCAGTGTGGCATTCTTTCTTGCATTCCTGAAAGCATTTCTAGAATACACACACTGTCCATCATGCTGTGGAATGAGAGTGTCTACAGCTTTTAGATTTGTATTGCCTTTCTTTAAGCCCATCAAGGGGGCTTAAATGAAGCTGATAAATATATTCTTTGGGGCATCGTGGGATGACTGTGATGCTTACACAGGTAGCTTGCGTGGGCATGGAACATCAGGGGACATATTGGTGTCACGTATTCAATGACCAGGAAGATCAAGACAGCAAGAAGATAGAAGTTGTTATAGGTAAGGAGTCTTTCAGTTTGACATAGGGAAGAAATTGATAAATCGACTGACCTGTCATTAGAATTCATTTCTGAAACATTCAGTATTAAGCCAAGCACGTAACCTTCTGTATTTTTAGTTTATCCATTTGTTAAAATAGCTATCCTTGCTGGCATCAAAGGAAAGTTTAGAGCTTTATCAGTTACAAAGTGCTTTGGATTCTCATGGTGACCTGCATAGAAATGCTATCACTTTTTGACAACGCTAGTATGTATATGGCTTGTCAACAGATGGTGGGCTGCTTGCTTTATCTTCATGCTTTCTTTGACAACTAAGCAGTTTAACTCTTGAGACTTCATTAAGAACTTGTTAGTGATACCGACTGTGTTATACTGTTTGAGCCCTTTTGCAACCAGGGCAGGTGAGATTATCCACAGTTAGTGGATATACAACTGTATATACAGTTCAGTGGATCTGCATGTATTTACAGCAAACTAAAGAGGTGGAGCTCCATTTGTGTAGCTTCCAGATGCCTTTGGGAATACTATCAAGTATTCGTATATGAAAAGCTCTTTCCTCTCGTGAGAAATATTCTAGTTTGGTATGCCTCAGTTTTAGCAATAATTGCCATACAATAATGTAGTCAGTGCTGACAGACTTATACTGCTATAAAATGAGCCAGATTGCGGAGAAGCTTGGCAGTGACCTTTGTCTTCCACTTTGTGCTAACTCTCATAACTGAGAGCGTGAATTGTCTTCCAATTTTTTTCCCCTTTAAAACACAAGGAAGGAAAGCTATGGCAGTGGAGTGCACAGAAGGTAAAGTAAACTTTTAGTTGTGAATCAGTTTTTTAAAAATTAATTATGGGGATGATAGACTGTTGCTGAGAAGCATGGGTGGGTTAAGGGCTTCAGCATGCTTTAAAACACTGATGTGTGATGTAATGTTACTTTTGCATGTGCTTCTCCCTTCTTTGCCTTGATACCATGACCTAGAGCACATGAAAAACGCCAAACCACTTTCTTCATCTGCAGTATTAAAAGTGATTTGATTTTTGCATCATTTCCATGTCCTGCACTTACAGATTCTAGTGCAATATAACGATCTTGAGATTTCTTCAACTGGGCTCAGGAGGCAACATCCTTGCAAGAAAGCCGGAGCTGTTCAGGGACCTGGGTGACCTTAGAGAGTTGGATAGAGCTAGTCCTAGTGATTCTGTCAGCTCTGTGCCTGCAAGACAGTGTTTCCAGCAACCTTATTAGGAAGATTTTCATTCTCCTTTGCATTGCTCCAGTGTGAGTGGAAGACATATCTTGACCTTAATGTTGATGCCATCCCTTGATTACTGAGCATCTCCAAGTATGTAAAATTTACATACTAGAAGGAAACCATATATGAAGATGTACAGCTGCTTTTTTATTTTATTTTTATTTTTTGTTCTCTGACCTTATCTACCAGCACAGGAAAAACAAATGCATTCCCAAGGTACAATAAATGGCTCTCTGCCCTGTTTGTCTTGCAATTAAGCTTCTCTGCAGCATTTTTTGTTGAAAGCTAGAGAAGGTTTGACATTGTGAGGGTGTCATGATCTGTAACTCGCTGGAACGTGCAAGTACTCGGCGTTTGCTGCGTCAGCCTCACTTCCACAGAACAGCTTCTGAGGCTGGTTGTCTCTTTGAGCCTTTCACATCCGTTCTGGCTTGGGCTTTGTCTGCGCTGCATGCAGAAGCCTCCTAGTTATCTGTGACTCAACTAGTCTTTGAAGCGGGAGATGATCACTGTGTTGTGTGTGGGGCCATGCACCCCAACTACAGTTCACTTGGGTGCAGCACCCTTTTTCTGCTAAGCTGCCTTAGAACCCACACTAGCATCAGTTTAGGTCACCGTAGTTTCCCATGTGGATGTATGAGGCTGTCTCGATGGCTTAAGATATATGCCTAGTGTTCCATTGCATGGAACAAGCCTGGCCTAGGAGACTTCTGGTGCTTCGAATAAATGACTTTTCTTTTCCGTGGTTTCCAGTGTTCTCAAAATAAATAGGTGAAGTCTCTGGTAGTTTAGAATGTTTGAAGATCAAATCAGAAGCCTTTCTGAATACCTATAGGTTTATGAAGTAAGCTTTCTTGCTCAGGATGTTGCTTTTTTAGCAGTCCCCAGGACAACTGTCATTCACATGGGTGATTGTGTTCCTTTTCCCTATTTGTTCGAGCTGCTTGCATGCCTGTGGGACTGAGGGTAGTATATGTTTTCCCCTTTGTTTCTGTCTGAGATCTATTATATTGTATTGCTGTGTCTCGCATAACTTAGTATTTTGATGTAGGATTTTTCTCTTCTGCACCTCTGGAAGAAATACATGAAAGGTTAGATTTACAGAAATTTAAAGCTAAATTTTGGCATATTTTAGAAAGATATTTTTATTTTCTAGTTTTTTTGACTTCTACTAATATGGCATGATACTTCTATTAGTAAAAATTATTATTTAGTTCTCGTTTAAGCTATGATCTTATTGGTGTATTTCTTCACAGAAGATCTAAGCGGTCTTCAAAAGCCTGGTAAGTGATACATTTTGAAAAACTTTAATTTCAAATCTTCATTTCACATTACAAATCACTGAAGGCTGACTGTGTTGCAGTATGTAACTTCTGTTATTTGTATGTATTCATAGCTGGGGATTTAATAGGGGCATATATCATGTAAAGGGCAGTGCAGCTTACTGGTTCCAATAAATTAACTTAAAGATCCACAGTGAACCATAGGGTGGCTGTTATTTTTGCAACATCACGCAAAGCTGCTCTTTTATATTATATGCCTGCATATTATATAAATAAAGAAGGAATTATCTTTTCCTTTTTTTGTCTGTGGCTTACTTGGACTCTTAAGTTTTAGTATGTTTTTGTTCTTTCCGATGGTTATCTGCAGACAGAAGGGAGCTGTACGGATGTAAGGTATCATCCATGAAATGCTGAGTTGGTACATTTTGCAAATTCAAGTTGGGGTGGACTAATGTGATTTGAAGCCTGTTTGTTGTTACTGATAGAAATCCACGTCTGGAATAGTACTCCCTGAGGGATTATCCCTGATGCTGTGTTCCCCAAAACTCAAATCACAAATGTCATTTAATTTCCTGTGTTAGACTTAGACATCCAAGATATATTTATTTTTGCCAAAACTTAGTTGACGTCACTGAAGGATCTATCAGTGATGTTGTCATGACGTGCACAGTACCCAAAGCAGGAGGTTTGTCACCTACTGTTGTTCTTTGCAAAGTGTTGGCTCTACCATTCCTCTGTGAAGGATAAAATAAAAGAATTTTACACATAGCAAACTGTCATCCCTGCTAAACATCCCCCATCTTGCATGTCTTTATCTCATTTAAAGAGGATGAAGTATTTCAGGTGTTACTGAAAATGCTAATATACCATTTGTAAGACACAAAATTACACTATAAGCATCCTACAAGGCTGTGTTTGCTGAAAGAGGATGAAGGAAATTAGGTAAAATAACAACAAAAGCCAAGCACTCTTATTTTTATTTAAAGCTAGGAAGGAAACAACTTACTAAGCAAAGTAGTACTGATGGACGATTGCTTTATGGAACATGCAGTTCATTTTCTTATGTTAACAACTGTGATTGCTATTACTGATGATCTATTCTCTTAATTTATTTCAAGCAGACCTACAAGAACGATCAAATGACAGACCTTTTGGTGAGTAGTTTTGTAGCTGTGATGAACATATGTGTATCTTATCTGGGAAACAGAGCTGTCTGAATGTGGCTTCTTCTGCCATAGCTAGTGAAATAACTCTACGGTGCATGTAAGGAGCTGCAGGGAGGGAGACTTTTGTGTGTTTGTATAGTCCTTTATAAAATTTGGTTGCCTTTTCACTAGTAAACTTGGGTGAGAACACCAGTATTTTTAATGACTTGGTGGAATGCCTGTAACTTCTCATCTCTTCCAGTTTATGGTTTCAAATTCTTCTGACTGTGACCTTAACAAGTGTGTTACCCCATTACTTGGAGTACTTTGATATTTGGGGGTAGTGGCATTAGGATGGTTTCAAAAAAAAGAGTGGGAGTCTTTCCACTAAGAGAGTATGCCATGCTTGCAAGCCTAGCGTGGTGTGGATGCTTTGATCCTGAGCTGCAGCTGGACTAACCGCCAAGGTGGATACTGTAGGTATGTTGCGAAGAACAGCCTGCGGTCAGGCGTATTGTCCTGACCGTGCTGGACCACTCCCAGATTCGCCAGTGCGAGTGAGTGAAAGTCCTTCCCTATCCTGCTCATTTTTTCTAAATAGATTTGAAAACTTGCACTTTTAAAAGCATTTCAATGTCAGTGTATTTCTGTTACTCTTTGTCTGTCTCTGCTTTTAGAAAAGTTTACTGTGTTCAAGACCTTGGAAGTTTTCCGTCTGCAAAAATGTTGAAAACAAGTTGGGATCTTGTTTGAGACAGTGAAGTGTTAAGAGACTGAGGCTATGAGCAGAGATTCTCTTCTAGACCTGGTTGTGCATGGTTAATGTCTCTGAAGCAGGTTAAGGAGCATTCTCATGACTTTGTGTGTCGCCAGAGCTGTGGGACAGTAATTCCTATCAGAGAGGAGAAGTAACAAACAAACCAGGGAGGAAAATGCTGTGCTTTAACTGAATAAATGCCTTTCTGTAGTCTAGTGTGCAATGCTTGGATAAAAATCAGGCTGCTAGTCTCTAAAGCATCTCTGGCAATGTAGCTTTTCTCCCCTTCATAGCTGCTTTGTTCAGTCAGGGCAGAAATACTTCCAACTTCATTAAAATCAAAGTGAATATATCTCAAACTATAAGCACATTGGCAGACTCCCCCCCCCAGTTTTTTTTTAATTTTCATATACGTAATTGTTTTTTACTAGCGCAACAGCAGAAAAACCCTTAACAAACAGAAAAAAAGACTTTTTAATTCTGACCTGTAAAAGTTGCTACTTAAATGTTGCTCGTTTTAGAGACAGGAGCATGGGAGATGGAGGCATGAAAGTGGTTTGGGTTTGGGTTTGGGTTTCATAAGAAAATTCAGTTTGGGAAAGCATATTGGCTATAGCTTTGCCATAAGAATTTTCATTTTTATTAAATTCCTTCCTTCTTGTTTGGGGGGATTGAATAATTGTCTATGCTTTCAGATAAATGAAAGAAATAGGAAATAGCCTTAGTGGCTCACTTCTCAGATCAGCTAATCTGTCAATAACCTCTGCATTCATCACAGTTCAAATGTGCTGACTGTCAGAACATGCTGCAATGTTTCTTTGTTTTCTTGGATGAGAAGTGAGTTGAGTTCTAGAGTTGATGTAGGAGGACTTAAAAACATTGTGTAAAATATTGAGATTTGGTCTGTTTTAGCTTTAGAAGAAATTAAATGTAAAGGTATTGAACCCAGGAAATACATAAACGTGCTGTGACTTTGTTTTGCCTTTGCCTTTGCAGCAACAGACAAGGTAGCTCTGTTAATAGGCAATATGAGCTACTGGAATCACCCTCAGCTCAAGGCTCCCATGGTAGATGTCTATGAACTGACCAATTTGCTAAGACAGCTGGATTTCAAAGTTGTTTCTTTGCTGGATCTTACTGAGTCTGAGATGCGAAATGCAGTGTATGAATTTTTACTTCTCCTGGACAAAGGAGTATACGGTAAGAACATGTGATATTCCTAGTGGAGTAGATTGATTTTTGCAATGTATCAAGTACACAAACATCTGGGGTTTTTTAACCTCTGCCAGATCACTGTCATGTGATACTAAAGCAAACTTCACTGTAATAATATGTACATAGAATGGGAAAGGTAAGTTAGAAACACCTACTGGCACATCCTTTGACCTTGACTAAAAATGTTATTGCTGCTTTATTATTGGAACAGATAAAATCTTTGATCTCCTTTCTTTAACCATACCTAAATGTACAGTCCTTAGCTTCTCGCTGCAGAGTATTTCTGTGTTTGATGGTACTGGTGTGTTTATCTGCTAAAAGCTGATGTATCTGTATAGCAGCATGCTGTGCAGAAGTTGCATATTTACACTAGGAGGTCATTAGTAGTAACTTGTACAAATCATTTAAGTAAAAGCACGAGCAGTCCATTATGTCTGTATCGGTGTATTATGGGAAAGAGCTATTAGCAGAGTAGCGAAAACTGTACAAACCAAATTATACTATTGCAAAAGCTGCTCTGAGGAGAGGATATTACTTGCAACAGATTAAAGGTTTGCTCAGTTAACTGGTTGCCAATCTCAGTTGTAGTTAAGCGAGAGCTCTTTGAGCTGTGAATGTTAGATGCACTATATATTCCAGCTGCTTTACAACTTTTTTTGTACTCCTTCGTTTGATATGTGCAAAGGTAGAAATATAGTTTTTTCTCCCCTCCTCAAAATTTATAAAGAAAAATAGACTGTTTTTTCCTGAAATCCTTTCCCCACACATTTATTTATATGGAAAATATTTGTTCCTACTACTTCGTGTTAAGGATTTCCCTGCAATACCAAACCTAAACCTTTCCTAGGTTTTAACTGTGCAATAAGCATCAAGTACAATTTTTAGGGGTTACCGAGACACAGAATTGACCCTGGATCCGGAGACAGGAGAACCAAAACTGAACTGTGTGCATCTCACTCACAAACCCTGGATGAAATGGCTCACTAAAAGAGTCTGCTGAAGAGTGGGGAAAAAAAAAGGACTACTGAGAGATTAACAGGCTCTAAACAATGGTTTCTTTTTCAAGGTACAACAAGAATTGTTTTGAGTCTTCTCTGATTTCCTTGTGAAGGCAGCTGCTGTGGGAAGTGTGAAGCAGACAGTGGCTCGTTCGGGGTCTGTGTCTATCAATAGCCTGTCACCTATCCTGCTAAATTAGCAAAATCTCATTCTAGCTGCAGTTTATCAAAATAGTGAGAATAGCCCACTGTCTGCTCTTGCAAAAGCACAAAAAGAGCCATCTAGAGTACCGTAAAATGCAAGACTACATGTGATCTTGAGCAGCAGTCCTTGCTGCTCCTAAGACACCTTTTAAACACCTTCTTAAACATCTTTTCTGTCCTCTGCCCTCCCCCATGTCTGCAAGTTACTGCTTTTGGTTAGGATTGACCAATCCCTAGGCATATTTAAAATTGCTACTTTGCATTTTGTTGGGGGGAGAGGGGAACGGCCATAAATATAACACTGAATATGTTCTAAGTTTGCTTGTTGGACCATTTCAATCGTTCCCTGTCTTTCTACTAGATGTCTGCAGAACGGTCTTTCCTTCTGGATTTCCATCCTCCAGGAGCTCTTTGGGAAGGGCTGCTGCTACAGAGGTGCTCTTAGTCCTTGCACACCAGACTTTTTCTTAAAGAGCTGAGGAAGAGGGGGCTTTCAGAGCCGGGACAGTAAGCTGCACCCTGATTGGGGGGGGGGGGGGAAGGGGGCAAGGGACATAGCAGCAAAGCCTTGTCTCGTGAAATTGTTGCAACCTAAAATACACAGTACAAAAATAAGAGAAAAACATTGATTTCACTTTATAGTTAAGGTGTAATGCTGAACAGCTTGGATGCAGTCTCTCTTTTAGCCAAGATTTTCAGGTTAAATAGAAAGCCTGCTTTTGAGTTGCTGGGTTCCTTTCAGCTTTCAGGATACTGGCCTAACAAAAATATAGTTTTTCATTATGTCCTTGACAAGGAGTGAAAAAAATCTACAAACATAAATTTCTACTTTAAAAAACAATTTGAAAAGAAGCGCTTTTTTTTTTTCTTTTTTTTTAAGAAAGCCTAATTCTCTTAAGCTATGTCTGTGCACTGCAAAGAAGTTAAAACAGAAAAAATCCTTTGTAGGATATACCTAACAAATTGAGCGGCATAAACTGAGAATTTGAGCTATGGCATTCAGCTTTTTTTACCTTCTGCAGTTGTGAATAATAAAGGACTTTCCTAAGACTCCTGTTTGGGCAGAACTTGGATACAGCTATTGCTTCGACAGAGCTGTGGAAGCTCTGAATATGGAGTAAAGGATTCGTCCTTTTCTCATGTCTTTGCACATTATTCAGGGAGTTTAAGTTTGTTGGAGTTTGTTGCTTAAGGAGGCAGCGCCTCTAACTTTTTTTTTAAACACTTTAGACTTGAAATAAAGCCCAACAAAAACGCAAGGCCCACACCTCTAAAATGACAACATCACCTTAATGATTGTACTGTGGCACCTCACAGTATAGGCTTTTACATTACAGGTAGAAATGAATCTACAGCATGCATACTGAAAGATATGTTTAACACGCTTCTCTCTTGTCTCTTATTTTTTGTTTGAGTCACACATTCATTTCTAAGATATCTATAATAGAATTTTAAAAAATTTTTTAAACTACCCTCCACATACTGCTCAGGAGGTGCCTTCTACTGGGATAATGAATAACCAGTCAAGTCTGATATGCATCACTGCTATTCTTAAATCATTTTTCACATATTTGGATTCTTTGTCGTATTTAAACTTGATTTTTGAGGACAAGGGGCAAGGCAGAACTGGTGGCTGTGCTAGCTGGAGGGAATTGATCCACTGAGCGAAAACCTTCGTGTCTTATGCAGAACAGGCCACCTGACTTGGAGCGTAAGGCAAGTTCTTCTGTAGGCTTTGAGCAGTTTGCTGCTGACTGCCATTATTTTTGGCTTTTTTTCTAAAAGCTAAGGTTGCATAAATGACTCTAGAAATTATTTAGGACAGACCAGAAAGCTGAGCCAGTTGTCCCATTTGAATTGCAGAATTTCCCATAGCATCATCCACCTAAGAAAACATTGTTTGACTCTTTTTGGAACACAAGGTCAGATTCTTTTTTAGCATGTTTTTTTTTTTTCGCTGATGTGATACCTGATGCTCTGTCTGTGCAGAACTGGCTGATCTGACACTTCAGCATTTAAGTTGGAGCCAAAACTCACATGATACGAAGACTGATTATGGCAGTAAAGTTCAGTAGACTTTCTGATAGCTGTTTTCTTTTAGATGTACTTTGTTATACATTTGAATGAACTTTTAGATTCTTACACCTTCTTAATTTTTTTTTATAATTGCTGAAACAAATTTAGGAAACAAAGTACTGAAAGGCCATAATGAGTTTCTTACCAGCACTATCTGAGGGTACTTTTAAGAGGTATTTTAAGAGTTGTATTTTTCAAGAAAGCTGGTATTTCTGAAAGCTAAGCAGAGAATTCTTTCAGTACTGTTTGGCAGTAAACTTCTTCATGATTTAAATGGTCATTTTATTCTTTCTGGATAGTGGCTATTAATATCTCAGAGCATTTAAAAGATACTGTGAATGCACAAATAGATGATGATTTATTGCATTTTTAGTGGGCGTAGCTCCAAACATAAGAGGCACAGTGGCTATTCCTGTTTAGTTCTTGTTACACATACCCATGATGTCTAATATGACACCGTGTAATTGCTACTTACTGCCAGGAAAGTGGCATTTCAGATACTGTTCCTTAAGAGCAGGAGTAATAAACAAAGTGCTGATGATTGTCTCCTTTAATGCCTCAGTCTGTGTCGTATTAAATGCAGTGTGCAATCAATACTGTGTTTTGCAAAGGATAAAAGCATAGACCCATACATTTTAAAGGCTGAAAATAGTTAGACTGTTTTCCTAAACAAAGCTCTGAACATCACTTAAATGCTGATGTTTATGAGGACACTTGAGCCCACTCGAAACTGTTGTGCCAAAGTGTCTAACGAGGCCCTCCAAACATGTTTGCTTGCTCTGAGTATACAGAGACTCAATTCTGATCTTGAGTTCAACAGATTAATTGTTGCAGACACCAAATAAGGGTAACAGTCATTTGCTCAAGGATAGAAAAGAAATCCAGTTGCTATTTCTGAAATATTTCTTTTCACTGAGAAAATATTCTGTTAAATAGTGTTCTGACTCTTTTCATTACTTTTTCTACCTTTTTCTTCTACTAGAAAAAGGTGGTATGGATCTTTTTTTCTTCTTCTTCTTCTTCTCCGCTGAGGCATATTGCCTTAGGTTAAAGGCCACATTGGCATTTTTGCTTGCTTGACTTCATGTTCTTAGTGTTCTGTGACATGGAAAAGTCTCTTCCATACAAAAGGTATCACGGACAGTTATCTCAAAACTGAATATTTAAATGTCGTTACTATATGGTACCTTGTAGAGATATTTTGTGGCTGTGGATGCTTATCTTGGCTCATGAGTTTCTTTTGGCTGGCCAATGAGTTTTTGTTTGCAGTTTATAGTTTGTTGCAAGACACATATTGCCAGTGTGACATGTTAAGGAAACAGCACTCGGGGTGTTTTTATAGTCACCATGGAGTAAAAACTTCATAAATTCCGAAAGTCAAGTTGGCATATCTCTAATTATTAATGAACGTGAGGCTGTTGACTCCTTCTCCCTCTAGCTTTCCCTGTGGTGTAACTGTGACGGTGTCAGGGCTGAGCAGCGTCCTAGCCCAGGGCCAGCGCGAACAGAACCGCTGCTGTTGCCGCAGTGCGGATTCCCCTGGTAGCAGGCAAAAAGCCGGGGAGAGCTGGAGGTCAGTGGAAGGGCCGTAACTGGGCTGTACGCTGCAGAAGTCTTGGCCGGTCTTTTCCTCTTAGGTGAGCTGGCTCTGTGCGATTGATTGACCCGGCAGCGTTGTCAGTGGTTTTCCTTGTCCCTTTAGCAGTTATTTCCTTATTTAGGATGGATGGATGTTCATGTGTCGTTATTTGCTATCCGGATTCAAAGCGGTGGTATGTTCTGTCGGCACGAAGCCATTTGGCAGCAGACTCTGATTTGTCCTCGGTTAGCGTGATCTGTGCGGAGCGGTCTGCAAAACGGTGACTTTTAGTTGTGGGGAATGATACTGTTATGTAAGTGTTGGGTGTGTCTAAGGACTTTATTGCTTCCTGTATAATGTCTTAAAATAGTCTGTGTCCACTGTTTCACTTTCTAATTAATGAGTCAATTCAGAGAAAGCAAGTTGTTAGTTAGCTTCAGGGTTATAAAGTAAAACAAGGTAATGAGAGGGTAGTGGGAGCATGATTAATGTTCTAACATGGCTATAACTCATTCATTTGAGCTTGAAAATTTTAAATCAAAGTATTATCAAAGCTCGTATCTTTGCTGATTTTATTCTGCTTTTTTTTTTTAATTTAACACAGATTTTTATCAGCCTAGTTTTACAGAAAGTGAAAAGATTTTAAATTTGAGACTTGTGTTCCCTTCTGTTAGTCCAATTACTTCTCCAACATACACTCAGATATATAATCTCAAATATAATCTCAGTTCAGGTCCAAACACTATAGAAATCAAATTTAGTAGTTTTCCTTTAACTTTTTCCTTAATCTGACATGACGTTAGGCACTTAACTTCATTTTTAACTCTTTTGAAACTGCCCAGTCACAGATAAACAAATACATAAAGTATTAATGGGCCAATTATAAGATTCCTATGGTTAAGTTTTTAATTACACACAGTTAATTCTGTGCCCTTTAGAACTGTAATTTTTAATTGAATAAACTGTTGCTGGTTTGCAAGACTCTAGCAAGCGAATCACCGTTAGGCTCTTTGTTCCAACGAATCCTCGCATCCTGGGGTTTGCCTTTTACGCGCTCACTGGGTGCTCGTCCTCGCCGTGCGTGTTTCCCGTGAGGAGCAGTGAGCAACGCGGACTGAATGGAGCAGGCTGCGAGGTCTTGGCACGGTTGTTGATGACTTGAGAGCTCGCGAGTCGAGGAGAAGCCAGGACTTAGTGTGAAGGTCTGTGATCATCTCTCGGTATTCCTGTACGGAATACACAGGGCTGTATGAGAGAAGTAGTTTCATTTGTTGTATTTATCTGTAATGTAAAGGGAAAATCATCTACACAAGCTGGCTTAAAGATAGGTCGTTTTAGTATGTTAGGGCAAGGGTTGTTTTGCACTACTGAATATTTAAGTTTTATAGTGACAACTTTCACAGCTGCGTTTAGTAAGAATAACTCTATAAGAAGAACATGTCCATAAGTAGCATAAACTGTCATCTCTCTGTTGACTTTGTTTCAGCTGCAGCACTTTACACTAACCGAAGATCTGACCCATAGACAGCTATGTACAGATAACTAATATTATATTTAGAAGCTGGAACTTGCCATAGATAAGCAAAGCAGTGCGGGGAACAGGCAGAAGGAAAATTCTGTTGAATCGTATAAGCTTCTGGTAACTGTATTTTGTGGCAATGAAAATTAATGCTGAGATTATCTAATTTTACAGCAAATTGGTGTGGTTTTAATATTTGATTTGCTTATTCATAGAAGTAAAATTTAAGTCTTAAGTTGCAGTTCCCTTTCTTAGGGTTATGAAAAGCTTTTAATTGTATAATGTATCTTCTCTATACAAAACTATTGCGTGTTTGTTTGAAGTTCTTTAATCTTAAACTGTTGTAGACCATTATGTATTGACATATGAGGGAGATTATTTTAGGATAATCTGTTATATCTAAGTAAACATAGAAAGAAGTTGCTCGTATAGCAGTTATGGATCATTAAACTATAAAGAGATGTAGATGTGATCAACTAAAAGTGAGTTGCCGGTAGTTTGAATAATAGGAGTGTGGTCTGGAATGCTGCCAAATATGATCATGGAATAATCATTCTTTTCTCTAAATGTAAAAATATTTCTTACCCTTTCCTATACACAAGATAAAAAACAAATGGAAAAACTGATGGTACAGAAAAAACAGCAAAACTGAAAAATCACTGTCATAGTGTAAGCAAGATTTTCCTCTGATTTCTAGCTATAGTAATTTTAAGAATTGTCAGTAGTAATAGTAGGTAAAAATTTTCAAAGGAGAATGTAATTTTAAAGATTTACAGCATCTTTCAAACAAAAAAAAATCCAGTAGCACTGGTTATCTTATTCTATCTTCAGAGGCCAAAACTAATTAAAGCATTTTTAAGAGTTGTTTTATTTAGCTGTCTTTGATTACATGTGTCACTATACAGTAAGTATTTGAATGATCCCATTTCATGAGCAAACACTTATTTTTACATCTGTGTATTACGAGGTTGATGTTATCATTTCATTTTTCCTTCCTTCCTTCCTGTATTAACAAAGGCATATCAATAATAAAAAAAAATACTGCTTGGAGTAGCTTAAATGATCTTCATCTCCCACAGATGCATGCTGTGGACACAGTGCATGAAACCATGGCCATGCTAGAATCAGTAGAAATGTTCTAATGTACTTTTGAACTGTGTTTTCAGTCCCATCTATTCTGACCTCTCAGGTTTGCTATACTACGCTGGCCATGGCTACGAAAACTATGGAAACAGCTTCATGGTCCCTATTGATGCTCCAAATCCCTACCGATCTGCAAACTGTCTGTGTGTACAGAACATCCTCAAACTGATGCAGGAAAAAGAGACAGGACTCAATGTATTCCTACTGGATATGTGTCGGAAAAGGTAGAACTAATCTAATCTGATCATTCATGAATAGTGAAAACTAACATTACATATTTGAGAGGTGTTTTTGCTTCGTGATGCAGGGAGGAGGTATAATGACTGTAGTTTTGGGAACAAAGTATGAAGTTCAGTTTATTCGTCCCAGCAATAGATTATAACTGGGCCTACTTTAAAAAAGAATAAATAAAAATAACCAGCTACTTTGGGAAAATAGCAAGGAAGCTTGGGAGAAAGCTGGTCTACAAGCTGAGGAAAAGCCTTTCATCTAGATTGAGAACTCAGTGCCCTTGAAAGCTCATGGTTCTGAGAATTCACAGCCGGAACCCTTTTAAAGTCAATAGGAGTCATTCATAGACTTATTTTGCGTTTGGCACCAGATAGAAATGTGAAGCTGGTGATTCAGCTTTCTGTTTCCACGTGCAGGTACTTGCCTCTTGACTTGAATGAGAGTTATTTCAGTTCTTTTGTTTGTTTGTTTAAAAGTTATAAAGTGTCAGCCTTGTTAGTTAGAAGTGAAGTTAGGCATCTTACAGAAGAAAAGTGAATCTTTTCCCTTGTATCTTTAACCATCTTTATGATTTCGGGGAGGAAGGAGAACCTGCATGATCAAAGACATGTTAGTTTGACAGAAGGGCTGAAGTACTCATTTTAGAACTCTTAAGAGGCATGGATTTTGTGGACTGCTTTTATGCTGAGGAAATTGTGTCTTTATTTAGAGCTTAAAAATCAACTGGTTCAGCAGGTTTTTCTAAACAAAGTGCTGTTTTCTTTCCCTGTTAAGAGAAGATAAATACCGTGCCTGATTCAGCTTGCCCTTGAAATCAGCTCTTCCGTCAGCACTTCCGAAAGTCAATCTCTAAGGACCATCTATGTTTTGTAATAGAAAATTGCTAGCGCCTTCATGTTTGCAGAGCCTGTCAACTTCACTGCTAATGAAATGCCCATGATCTAATTCAGCTTCACAATCTGCTATCCAAATAGAAAATATTGCTGCATAACCCGTGTGTCAACATTGCAGACACCATGATTTCAATGAAAGAATTCAAATAGTTTTCATTGTAGCCTAAAATGGCTTGTCATCATCAGAGACTTTTTGCAGAGATTTTGCCAAATTCAATATTGGTTAATATAGCATGCCCTCGTAAGCATGCCCTCATCTGCTAACGCGTAATACCTGACTGTCTTTGCAGTCTTTTCATGAAGGGTTTTGATGATGCTGGGTTGTCTTTAGCTGTCAGGATTCGTTCAGAGTTGTAAGAGGGGAAGAAAAATACTGTGTTTCTGAACTAAGTTGCTTGGTATTTTGAATAACTGTAGAGTTTGTTACTGTTATTATTTCTCAAATTTTTTTTTTTATGTTTCCATTTATTGCAGAAATGAATATGATGACACAATTCCCATTTTAGATGCTCTGAAGGTTACAGCCAACATTGTTTTTGGATATGCAACGTAAGGAAACTTTTTTTTTTCCTTGCTATGCCACAGAGATTTTTGAAGCCAGAGCAGACCACTGAGATTGTATAGCTAATCTTTTAGAGAAGAATGCCAATTATGGTGTTAAAGGGCCAATAACTTACCCTTATCTGTATCTTCTCACTATCTTTTTGACTTCATTCCTCAAATCATTCAATTCACTGTGGAATGTCGGGGAAGAAGCCAGCCAACTGTAGAAATGCGTATTTACTGATTTCCATTAAGTAATATTCCTATTCAGATATAGGCTAATGCTGGTGATGGAACTGCGTCAGCAACTCCGGAATTGCTGAACAGTGTTCCTGATTTTTATTTTAATAGTTAATTGTAGGAATGCTCTAATTGTAATCTAAGTACTATTTATTAGAGATTAAAAATCACAGAGGAGGAAAAAGCAAAGTTTACCCACAAGCCCATAATGTTTCATTTGTTTGTGCTAACTTATTTTGGGGGGGGGGGGGGGTCCTCTCTCATTGTGTCCTGTATGTTGCTAATGGTATTTACCAGTCTTTACCTGTGCGCGAGGTCCAGTACTGTGGAGCAGTTGAACTGTAACCTACATGCTGCACCCTATGTGGTCATGTGTCTCCTGTGTTAATACAAATTAAATTTCTAGAAAGCGTATAGGTGTTAAACATACAAATAAATTATTGGAAGAGATTGACCACTGCTTTTCCTTTTCTAGGTATAAAGAAAAAAGCTACAACTGCAATTGAAATTATTTGAGGAGGTTACTTATGCTGAAATGTAAATAACCTTTCACTATTAGTTTTCAAATTAAATGCAAAAGCTATTGACTAGAAATAGTCAAGAGCTTTAGTAATCTTCTATGAAAAATTTAAGCTCCTCATATAAACTGAATTTGATATCATCTCTGGTATGGTTTTGTTATAAGCATGAAATCTTCCCAGATGAGTTGGTTGCAAATGAACATTGCAATGCTACAAAGAGCAGGCTGGCTCTAGACTTAACCTGGTTTTTAAATTGTAGGATTTCCTTCCCTCGCATTCCCAAACAAAACTTTTCTCCATTTGTCCTCGTGTTGATCTTAAGTCATATAACATTTATGATGTCTTTCCTTGTCTGATATTGGTGATCTCATAGGTGCCAAGGAGCAGAAGCCTTTGAAATTCAGCACTCTGGGTTAGCCAATGGGATTTTCATGAAGTTCTTGAAGGAGCGCTTGTTAGAAGACAAGAAGATTACTGTACTGCTAGATGAAGTTGCAGAAGGTGAACTCCGGCTTACTGCATTAACTGTCTTCTCAGCCTGCATTATTTAAACACTTCCTTGCTTAACTGTCATTCTTCTTGTACAGCAAATGTGGTACCCTTCTTTAAGCTCTTTCTTGTTGCATTTTGCTAAAATATCAGCTTTACCAAGAAGTGGGTGCTATTAGGCGGCAGATGAACAAAGTTTACCATTTGTAAAGAGATTTGAGCTTCTTCAAGATAGCGGTATTATACTCTTCTTTCTGGTGTACCTTGTTGCATGATGAACTACTCGTTCTGAAGTGTTTTTCTGCATGGAGCTTTGAATTGTCCGTCCACTAAAACTAGTCTGCAGTCTCATGGTGTCTGATGCTACTGGTAGTCCACTCACTTCCATGTTCATTTTAGCAATCAGCTGAGCCCTGCCTACCTCTGAGTATGCTCTAGTGATGATAATTACTTGCTCTTTGTCGAAAAGCGTAAGTGTACATCAAAGGGCAATCCACTGTTTTAGTGTACTCTGTTCAGTTATTGTCTTCTGTAACTGACAAGAGAAGCAGTAAAGTGAAAACTGCTGAAAGAAAATGTATTGCTTCTGTGCAAGCATTTCCTCAAAGCACAGAAGAACAGATACAGCCATTAACAAAGAGCTGTCTGTGTATTATCCCATTATTTGTAGGTAAATCATTGTCCTTTTGAATAAAGGCACTGTCTGGCTCCCTAACATTAGGGAATTCAAATCTACATAATCAGCCGAGTTCTGCTGTGGTTTCCAATATGCTTGGTGGGACGACAGGTCTGTAATGGAAGCCATAATTTGGCCCAATCTGTCTTTTGGCTCCAAAAAGCAGAAAAAATACAAAAGGCTCCTAAATGCACAGTAGAGTTGTCAGCAGGTCAGACTGTTGAAGATGGGAGGCAAAGGTTAAAATGACAGAACTTCTGTCAGTGCTCTAGCAAGAAAGGTTGACTAGCTAAAATATAAGCATGCAATCTGTATCAAACTGATAGCAATAGGAATCCAGCACCAGCAGAATGTGAACCGAAATGGTGCTTCTTGGTTACCATTTCTTTGTTTGTCTGGATTGTCTTCCTTGTCTTTTTGCTTTTTGTTGGTACATTGCTTGACTAGATCCCATAAAACAAACTTACTGTTCATATTTTCTATGTTACCTGTTAAACTTTTCATGAAGTTTCTGTGAAAAGTTTAATGAAACTTGTGTTCTTCAGAAGATGTCAAAATTATTCTGAAGAAATAAATAAGATCTGTAGATGTTAAGACTAAAATGTTAATCTCAAAGCTTAGGGTTGAAATTGATTTTTTCCTTGGTTTCAAACAGAGCTTCCTGTGTTGCAGTTTATGCTCATTGCCTCTTGTCCTGTCACAGGGCACCACTGAAGAGTCTGACTCTGTCATCTTTACACCCTGCCTTCAGATATTTATACGCATTGATAAGATACCCCTTAAGCCTTCTCTTCAGGCTAAACAGTCCCAACCTCTCCTCATTATGTCAGATGCTCCAATCCTTTAATCATCTTCATGGCCCTTCACTGGACTCACTCCAGTAACTCCATCTCTCTTGTATTGGGAGCCCAGCACTGGACACAGCCCTAGCAAGGCCACATTTGGAGTGCTGAGTAGAGGGGAAGGATCACCTCCCTTGACCTGTTGGCAATACTTCTCCTAATGCAGCCCAGGACACCACTGGCCTTGGCCACAAGGACACATTGCTGCCTCAACCTGTTGTCCGCCAGGACCCCCAGGGCCTTCTCCACAGAGCTGCTTTCCAGCAGGTCAGCCCCCAACCTGTACTGGTGCAGGGGGTTATTCCTCCCTAGGTGCAGGACCTTTGTTGAACTTCATGAGGTTCCTCTCCACCCAGCTCTCCAGCCTGTCCAGGTCCCTCTGGGTTGCAGTGCAACCACGTGGTGCATTAGCCGCTCCTCACCATTCGGTAAACCTCTGCAAACTTGCTGAGGGTGCGCTCTGTCCCATCATCCAGGTCATTAATGAAGATGTTAAATAGTGTTGGCCCCAGTATCAACCCCTGGGATATGCGCTAGTTACTGGCTTCCAGTTTATTACGTTCTTTAGAAATCGCCTCCAGTAGTATTATTCACATGCTTAAAATTAGTCACACAAATTACAGCCTTGCTGAGTCAGAGCCATAATGTTGCTTGAACTAACTTTGAAAAATGTGCGAGCATCCTGAAAAGCAGACATGCAAAACCCTCAGAATTCTTTTGCGGTATCTGGCACACTGCTTTAGCTTTGGATGAATGAACAACTGAGAAGGGAGTGCTTCTGAAAATGCAAGTTTACATGAAAATAATATGGAAAAGGAAAAAAAAAACATGTAAGTGGAAGATCAGTGTAGAAACAGATTGGTTAGAAGTTTATATATAGACATATGACTAAGTATGATTTGCATTGATGGCTGTGTTATCTAACAAGGTTGTATGTGCAGTATAACAGATCTGATAGGTATGTAGCCTTAATATGGTTAAATTCCGGTTTTGCAAGTTCCCCGTGCATTTCAAACATGCATCACTTTTTAGTGCAACATTGTGACAGATATCTGAAGACTGTAGGGGTTTTGTTGTAATTTTATATACAAAAGGAAGTAGTTAATTTAGTTAGAATTTCCACAGCATTGATTTTGAGAGAAATTATTTGCATCTTATTTTTAGATATGGGCAAGTGTCACCTTACCAAAGGCAAGCAAGCTTTGGAGATCCGCAGCAGTTTGTCTGAGAAAAGGGCATTAACTGATCCCATTCAACAAACCGTATCTTCTGCAGAGTCTCTGGCACGGAATCTACAGTGGGCCAAAGCTCATGGTACAGTACAATCTGCTTTTAGATGATCCTACTTGCAAGGTGGGAATTTCATATTAGAGTGTTACATCACTTGAACTAAAATAGTTCCCTCAAAAATATGAGGATGAACTTCTTACTGATCTCTAGTTCATGGAAATATGTTTTTCATGGGCTGTAATATTCAACAGAAATGGAAGAAATTCAAGTTAATATCTGAATTTTCATTAGTATTTTCAGATCTTAAGCATTCTTGGTTTGGGGGTTACCTGTACATGAGATTGTAATGAAAAATGTGACATCCAGAGTTTAAGACCAACAGACACTATTGGGGATAGTCACTCTATGCTCTGTTTATATTTGTGACATTTCTAGGACATCAGTAATCTCATTCTAAAGCATCTGAAATCACCAGGGGAACTGTGCAGTAAAAAATGTCCTCTACAGTGATGGAAGTGGAGTTTTAGATAAATACAACTGAGACAGTTAACTAAAATTAGGGTGACATAGATTCTTACTTGTGGAATCAAGCCTTTAATTCTTCTCTGTTAAATGACTGAAATGCAAAGCAAAAATTCTAAAGACAATGTTATTTTACAATTTATACGTTTTAATCTATGTGTAGAAGAGAATGTATTTGGAATTTGGGAAGAGAACAACCTTTATATTTGTATAAAGGTATATCTATGTTAATGTTGTTGCAGTATAATAATTCCCTTAAAAATCTGCTTCACATGGGAGTAGAAAAATCAGTGCAAAGCACACAGACACAAAATGATGTTGATCCTTGAGCACTTGTAGATATTTTCCTGTGGCTTGAGCAAGATACAAAATATAAAGAAGGGAAGCGCTGTGGACCAGAATTTGTGAATATGTACAGATGCTGTGGAAAGAAAAAGAGTGAACCTGACTTTTTTTTGTTCTGCTGTCAAATTCAAAGGTTCTTAAAATGTTATAGCTGTGACTACTGTATGTAGGAAGTGTACTGTATTAACCTTACTAGTTTGATTAAAGCATAAACAAATTCTTGGGGCAGCAAGCTATATTCTGGTCACATTTAATGTTGCTGTGCTAGTTGCACAGAGATTGGAAGAAAACCGGCGAAGTGGCATTTGAAGTCAGCTCTCTAGAGCAGTGTCAGTCAGTTACCGGGTGACACTGCACGTAGAAAACAGTATTGCTGCCTGGTTAGCTTCTGACAGTTGCTTCAGTACAAATACATAAGTGATAGGTAGAGGGAGGGCAGGAGGAAGAGGTCTATACCTTTACAACTTTTGAATATCTCAAAAAAATAAAAAAAAAGACATATGTTAAGTTTTATTTAAAATGTAATAATGTGTTATCTATTTGCAGAGCTCCCAGAAAGTATGTATCTTGAATTCAAATGTGGTGTTCAGATTCAGCTGGGATTTGCAGCAGAGTTTTCCAATGTCATGATAATCTACACGCGCATAGTAAAGAAGCCACCTGAAATAGTAGTTTGCAGAGCCTACGTTACAGACTTTGCGCTCGTAAGTGCTTCCTATTGCTGGTTCAGTGATCTGATCCACTCAAGTTGACAACAGTCTGGTCTGTCCATGTCAGACTGCACCTTTCATAATAAAATGAATGTAAAATGTTAAAACCAAGTGCACATGTGTACATCTGTATATACAAATATCTATATAAAAATGTAAAAATGAATCTCTGATCGTCTTTTTCCATCTCCTTTTGCTTTTCACCATCTAATATCCAGTACTTACATTTAATTAAAGAAGTTTAATGTCAGTAGTCCCTATGAGAGCTGAGGACAAATCTCTCTTGCAGGACAAGGTTTATTTGACTTTAACTTTACAGTTCTCTGCACCTGAGTGGACTCCTGTCCAATTCCACTGACATTACTCAGCTGAGCAGTGTGAAGTGAAGGATGAGAGTAAATGCAAAAGCTCCTTAGAGGCAGAAAACATTCTTTCTGTAAAGCACTTAGGACGCTACTGATGCTTTATAAATAAAATATCTGAGTTAATTTGCATAATAAATACATGTATTTATAACTCGGAGAATTACTGTTATGGTACCTTATTTCATAGCAGGATTTAGGTAACAAAGAGCAACCTTTAAGGAAGCACAGCAAGTCTGAGAGGAAGCATCAGCAAAAGAGAGTAACCTAAACAAATGTGACTTCTTCCACCTGTGATTAACAATGATTTTAGCAACTTTTGCATGTTATCCAAGACTGGTGTTTTCTTTCCTTTTTAGAAGAAGAAAATGCTGACATTAACAAAGGAAATGCTCCTAACTATTTTAGAACTGAACTCAATTCAGTTCTCATTTCTTTCTTGCAATAGGACCTGGATGTGGATCCTAAAGAGGCCAATAAAGGAACTCCTGAGGAAACTGGAAGCTATTTAGTATCGAAGGACCTTCCCAAACACTGTCTTTACACCAGGCTAAGTTCACTGCAGAAGCTAAAGGTTAATATATTTGCGAAGATCACCTTGTGCACATTGTGGGGATGTTCTTATGTTTCATAGCTCAATGAGAATGAAGTAGAGTTGCGTCTTAGGAAGTCATCAGTAGGAGATGAAAATGTCGTACATCATCTCCTTCCGTTCCAACGTGTGCTCTTGGGCATGTAGTTTTTGAAGGCTTCTCACTTTAGCATGGCACCATAAGGTTTTTTTCTGTATCTCGTGTTGTGAACATCTGTGCTGGACATCACTTGGTATGTCATTCCCAACGCTTCTGGCAGGTGGTGAAATATAAATGCTTCTAGAAATAAAAACTATCAGGTGAGCAAGTATTAACCAAAAGAGGTACTCAGATAAACCAGTTCTGAGGTACTTTCAGACAGTGAAGGGGACAGAAACATTAGATTAATTTTACTGTCATCTCTGATAAGCAGGTACGTTCGTGAGGGACTTGTGTTTCTGACTTTGCCTGCAGTAGCAGGAAACCAGATTTTCTAGCCTGTGAGATACCTTGTGCACACAGACTGAAACATGATTCAGATCTGCTACTTGCATGTCCTGTACAGGGATAGGTTGATTTGGATTACCTAAATTTTAAATAGAATTTGAAGCAGTAGAGGGAAATTGAACCTTGAATAAACATGGAACGCACCTAATTCCTTCATAGCTTACGATGATTAGCCTGAAGAGCTATGAGAATAACACTGTCTGTGACAGAAGCATCTAATGTCTGTCACATGGGTCAAAAAGGAAAATGGGAAAATAACCGTAAGAAGACCAGGAAAAGTGTATCAGGATAAGAGACCATTGGAGATGTCTGACTGCTTTCATGGGTGTAAGGAGAGTTTGCAAGAATTTTATGTGAATAGACTCCTTTTGCAATCCCACTGATTTCTCAGGTGTATTGAGCAGCATCAGTCCAGAACCGTCACCTTTCTTGTAGTACGTATGTAGTTGATGAGGTTAACAGTCTTGCTTAGTATGTGTCTTTAGCTCCTGAAAAGGTTAGTCATCTCCTCCAGTAAATTATTCCTCTGGAGAAGTTTACTGTACTGTTTATTTGGGGGAAGTGTAACTTTTTTTTTTTTCCTTCCATTGCAGGAGCACTTGGTCTTCACTGTTTGTCTGCACTATGAGTATCCAGGAATAGAAGATACAATGGATGAAAGGAAGGAAGTTAACGTTGGGAAGCCCCTTATTGCTAAATTAGGCCTTCATCATGGATTCAAAAATAATAGCTGTCTTCAGACCTGTTGCGTGGCTAATAACCCTTTTCATAAACAAGTGGAATCAAGTCCAGTGACAACTAAATACTATTTACCTAGTCATCACCAACCAAATTCCTGTCCAGGGGTTTATCATCCAAACACTGTTTGTTCAGACAGCATTAGACAACCAGAGGCATGTTCTTGCAATGGGACTTCAGGTATGTTAACGTCAAGACACGAAGTACGGAATTACTCACCCCCTGTGGAAAAGAGTAACATACCAATAGAGACAACTGATGACACTGTTGAACTAGAATTCCTTCTTTCTGACAACCTCAGACTCTCTAAACAGCAATAGCTGTGGTGTGTGCAGAACGGACCAGAGTTTCTTTTGTGAACTGGCAAACATCCATGTTTTATCCATCTTCTGGAGTTTGGGGTCTTTGTGACAAAGGGATTAGGGTGTCTAGAGATGTACTGAGGTTGAGGGTGTGATGTAGGCTGGTCTGTTCTACTCTCAGGGAAAACTTCTCAGATCCAAAGAGACAAAACTGGACTGATAGATTTAGGAATAAAAAAGCATGATTTTTGTATTTTCTCCTACCATTTGAAGTCTGATACAGGTAAAAACCTGAACTCCTCTGAGTTCCCATCCATGAACTGGAAGGCAAACAGCGAAAGCACGGAGAGGCAAGCATGCATCCCTGCGAGGAAGCTGCCCATCTCCGATAGGGAGAGAATGCACCGAACCCTGGTGTTGGTGTCAAAGTCTCCCCTGAGAGAGTAGAGCCTTGGATCTTCCCTGCTGCTTCTCCTCCATTACCTATTGGCATTGTAAGATTTACTGTAAATGTATGTTTTCTGAATCTTGTGTTTTCAGATGACAATTGTTTATCCTGTACAAAAACAAAATAACCATGTATAGTAGTCAGAGGAAAAATGTTGACAAAAGTAAGCAGGAAAAGGAATTTCCGTGTTCTGTATGCTTTAACTTGATTTTTAAAAATCTGTTAGCCACAAAATGATAAATATTGTTTGATATCCAGGTATTTTCATACATACTGCATTAAAATAAGATTTTATGTATTAGTGTATGTTATAACAGCCTCCTGTTGAGCATGTAAGATAATACATAATGCAACTGAACTGAGCAAAGAGGGAGTTTTTCCAGAAGTGAAGATGTGGTCAGTGTTTTAATATTTCAGTGTTAAAAATCACATCCCCTTCAATCCTCAGTTTCTTTTCCTGCTCATGTATGTATTACGATCAATTGTTGATGCTCTGCTCTCTTGGGGTAGCTAATAATGAGCTTCTATTGCATTCTGCTTTCTCCTCTCTGGTCAGATGTCCAATACTTGGTAGAACCTGACAGATAGATGAAGAGCAGGGCAGGGAAAATAAAACATGTGAGGGGGGAAAGAGGAACTGGGCCAGTAAACTAGCATTATCACTTTTTTAAGGGCATTAGATTGCAAATCATCAGAAGGAAGAAAGTCGCAAGTTCATACTGTGGTAGATTGCTCTCATGAAAATCTTTCTTTCATGTCAAATATTTTTAAGATTTTTATTGATCTGATTTGTGGAGAGGTGGACTTCTGTTCAGGATGAACAATAAATTGAAATGTGAGATGCGATTAAATATAAGGTTCATGGTTGTTAAAAGTGTCTCTCTGTCCATAACAAGTGAAGCGGTGCGTGGTCAATCTCACAGTAAGACGTGCTGAAGACTAAAGATATTTGGGCAAGATGAATGAAAACTTTGAGGTTTGTCCATCTTAAGTGCAGGGATGATGTTCCTGGACACTAGCCCTTGCTTTTTTGTGGTGATGTAAAAAGGAAAAAAAAAAAAATCCTACTCAGTTCCTTTCCAGGCCAAATTCATTCATATTCTTTCAAATAAAAATGTTGAAGGAAGAGAAGGAAGAGTCTTACCCACAACTGTGAAAACCCAAGGTAATGATTCCAGCACACAAAAACAGTTAAATGCTAAAACTACTTTAAATCCCATCTGCAGAAGATGAAGGACACTTGCTTCATCTCACTGCCTGATGCTTACTGTATATCATGTTGCAGCCTCTTTTACCTGTGTGCATTGGCTCTGGAGCTCAAAGGTGGAGTTCATCTCTCCATAGACTAGATGTCAAAAGTACACTAGGCTTGTAGGGCCTCTAGCCTCTAGGACCAGAATTTCACTATTCAGTGTGGAGGCAGAGGCACCTTCAGAAGGCAAATGATCCCATACTGAGAGAGAAATGAACTACTTTCATGCAGTGCTTCATTACTTGGTCGATCAGCGGGAGCATAGGGAGCTAGCTTGGGCTGGCTGCTGAACTTCTGAGATACCTCAGATCAGATGCGATGAAGGAATTGATCTCAGGTGACTCACTTCTAATAGGAACTTGTCTGGGGAAAGGAAGCTGGCAAAATTTTTTGATCTGTTTTCAGGAAAGGGCAGTTCTTGCTTACCAAACTGCTTGGCATGTTCAGGTTGAATAATTCCAAAAAAGGCACATTAACTTGTTAAATGCTTGGGTTTGCTTCAAAATAATGAAAAATCTGTTATTTACATATATGTATCTGGCAATTAGTTTGAAAACATTTAGAGATGTTTTATTTGGTCTTTAAAAGTCTTGGTGCTTTGAAAGGATAAATATATTAGTAGTATGTGAGGTAATTACTGTTCAAGGAAGTTATATGGGCAATAGCCTCTCCTGCCCTGATAATACTGATAAGCAGTATTGCTTTGATTAAAACTTATTTTCCCTTAAATTATTTACCCTGCCTTGAAATAACTTTTGACATTTGGAAAAATCATTGTAGTGCTTTACATTAAATAGGTAGCAAAAAATAAAGAAAAGAATAAGAGAATATTTGATTCTCATCGATACTATTGAGAAACCAGATTAACTCTTCAGCTGAGAATGCTGCCTTCTGGTGGGACCTAGTCTTATACAGCCTTATAACATTTTGGCTGGACGCTGAGGGAGATGCTGTTTGTGGTCATAACGAGTCTAATCCAGCTTGGAGTATTAACAGAATTGTTAACTAGATCTATTGATCTTCAAATTTATGCTGAAAGATGGATGTACCTTGCTAGCAGATATACATGAATATTAATGTATTTATTTCCATAATGACAGACATGGTTGAAGTAATCTGCAAATGAGCTTGATTTTCTAATTTTCTTCTTTGGAGAGTATTAAATAGATATTTTTTAATGAATGAGATGTACCTATGCATTAATTATTCTGTATAAGTGTCATAAATCAAAATTATAGCTTGAGATATGATCTAGTACTGTAATATTTAGCTGATACTTTGTCACAGTTTTCTATTTTGTATGGAGACTTATTCCTTTTCTTACTGTTGCAATAAGCTATGGTCCACAGAAAGATATGTCTGTGCATACATAGTTGCTATATTTTTGTGCTCCTCCTAGTTTAAAAAAAAAAACACAAAACAAAACTGGATTAAAACAATGCTTATAGTAGGAGCAAAGTTTCCTTTCCTTAAGGAAAAAGAAGGGGAGATCTGAACCATGAGCTTCAGCTGAAGTTAAAAATGTCTGTACTCTGGACCTGTACACATTTTCCAAACTGAGCACTCAGTGATGGAGGATAGTTTTTACAAGTTTATATGTCTTCTAACTTCTGATATCCTAATTTTCTTGCTGGTGAAGCCTAGGTGATATTTCTCCATCGTCTCACAAAGGTGTCCAAACCAATTTCAGTAATATCTTGTCGGGTTGCTTGAGAAATGTGGATAGAGAGAGAATATAGTTATTAAACCTTAAAAGTAGTCTGAAGAAAGGCAAGGGGACTCACTGTATTTTCATGTTTTTCTCCAGGTATACTTCCTAGCACAGGACGGGCTTGCAGGATCAGCGGTGCTGTGTGTGTGAGTAACTCTCCTGGCACAAGTGAGAACTAACTACAGGCAGACAGCTGGGGCATTACAGCAGAGCAGCTAGTCAGTGGTCTGGGAATTTTCCACTGCTAGGGGAGCATAACATATGTTGATTAGTTTCCAAGTTTTAGTACATGGTCTGAAACCTGAATTTAAAACCATCCTTATCGACCTACGTAGGAACCGATTGACCTTTGAGGACCTATACCTAAGATGCTTGAAGCGTAGCTATGTTTGACATGGCAAAGAGAAGACGATTGAATTAATAACGCGCTGCCAGAGAGACGGTCCCATCCCATCCCTTGTGCTGGCTCTAGGGCTCGCCTGGCCCATCTGTGAACCAGCTGAGCTCTGAACTGGCTCGCTTGAGGGCTCAGATCAGTTAAGAGCCAGTGTGATGGAGGATGGGGTTTTGTGCCTGGGACCACTGGGTGGGGAAGAGGAGCGAGGAGGAAAGGTGGGAGCAGGGCCACTGCTAGGCATCGGCAGGAAGCTGTTAGATTGACTCAGTGACTATTAGAACTGAATGCTTAGGACTGAAAGAAGGTCACCTGTAGGTGCTTCTGAAAGCTTTGCCCACGCACTCCTGAAATCGTTCCTTCCCTTTCCCCAGTGCTAAGCGCTTAGTCACTGCGAACGTCTGTCACGTTAACGAGCTGCTTGGGGTAGTGATTTCTTTTGCTCCTTAAGGCCCAGCGTGGTTGAAGTCCAGTGAGAAAACACTGAAGTCATTAAGATTTAAGCCTTAGGTACTTCCGATGACTTCATTTATGAGTTTGCCCTCAGCCTCAGCTGGAGTGCTAAAAAGATGTAGGGCATTTTAAGCAATAGACCTTTTGAGTTATAGAGACCTAGGATTAATGCTGACTGTGTTTGATATGCACCAGGTTCCTCAATAAACTGTAATCTGTGAGATCTGATGTCAGTAAGTGGCAGCAGAGCCCTTGCTCATGCTGTGATGCCTGTCTGCCTTCTCTCCTTCCTTCTCCGGGAAGGACCACAGTGACATGGTGCAGCTCTCTCCAGCCCAGCACACCTGGAGGAAGGAAAGGAGCGCGCGATCCCCTGTAAAACGTGGGAGACGTTCCTGCCCCGGGCTGCGTGCTGCATCTAGAATCTGAGTCAGTTCTGCTGGGCCCCCCCCAGAATTGTTTTATTTGAGCAATTCCCATTTTTAGGTTTGGAGCTAGTTACTGACTGAACTCCTACCCGTGCCTGCAGGATCTGCAGGGGAGAGCTTTGTCATTCTGACCCTAATTAAAAAGGGAATGCCCATGGGAAGGCGTTTTCTTAGTGCCTCATTGCCTTTGGGACCTGCTTTAACTGTTCTGATCACTGGTGTTAGGGTGAAATGTTTTGGCTCTTTAGGACAAGCTCCAAGAGGCATCCATTTCCTTTGGCCCATGCCCAGCAAAGCACTTTAATAGTTAAGCATGCATAAATTAAGCCAACTTTTAAAACCTAGTGAAGTCAGTGGGATTAAAATGCATGACTAAACTTAGGCATTTGTTCAAGCTCTCTGTTTGGCTTGAAATGCCCTTTCTGAACTGAGGCCTTGGGGTTTTCTTCTGAAGTGTGGGGATAATATTTATTTTTGACTTGAAGTATCTGCTAGACTGAGTTAATTTGTTGGCTGCTTTATTCATAGCTTTAGATTTTTGTGTGATTTAGTTGTGTATGTGATTTATTTTTGAAAGTTGCATAGATTTGGAAGAAATGCTTTAAGCTTGGGCTTCTCTGTCAAAAGAAGCCTTCCTGTGCCTCAGAAAGGCCATTACCCTTCTTTCATTCTTCCTCCTCACTCTGCAATAAATCAGGATAAAGTAAATGCAAGAAGCTAGTGTTAATGCAGCATTAAAATTCTGAGACTGTTCCCTTTTTTTGGGGGGGGGGGGGGCAAGTGATAGGAATAGGGGAGCATGAGAGGCTTATAAAGAAAGAGCTTTCCAAAATTAATGGCTTGGGATTCATTTTGCCTTTGGTTTGGCCTTTTAAATTTCATGTCCTTGGCCTTTGCTCGCTGTGCTGGCTGTGCCCTTCTCTGATCCATGGAAGAAGGTGCTGGGACTTCACACTGCACCAGCTGCTGGCTTTGGGTGGGCATTCTCTTGTGCATCTCTGCGCAGAGGCAAACTGCCAAAGGAGATCCATATGGTTAAAAACGGTGAAACACTCGTATTGTCCCATGTGAGCATCTTTCTCTGTCACTCCACTTCATTTTCTGTTTTCTCCGCTTTGGATGAGTTCTGTAGGGCAGATGTCTCTCTTAAAATGTGTCTTGAGCAACACTGCAGAATTATAGTGTAGCTGGTAGGTTTAGGAGGAATGATCCTACAGTCCTGCATAAATCTATCCTAGTGTGCTTTTAATCATTTATCACATGCTGTGAGAATGTCAGAACAGTTGTTACATTGTGGATCCATCAAATGGCCAAAATATTTAATTGGAATTCAAGTCGACCCTGGTTACAGGTATTGAGTGAAGTAGTTCTCTGACCTTGTCTTTGGCACAACTGAGATCTGGAACCTTCTTGTGTTAGAGATTATTAGCTGGTTTCCCTGGGTTCTTCCATCTAACACCAGAGCTCATAGAAAACAGTTAGCTTCAGACCTGATGTTGAGACTGTGGGAAGAAAGTAGCCAAATACAATAGGTAAAGCATTTTCCTTGTTTTAGCTCACATAGTGCATTCACCTAATGGAGTTTTTAATGTTTTCTTTGGACAGGGTGAAACACTGTTAGTTCTCTCAAAATGCAACTAGTTTAACAGCAGGAAGTATTTGGACAGTCCTAGAGCAGAGGGAATAGTGCTGTCTTTTCCATCACTGGATCCATTTCCTGTTGCCTTTGAGTATTATCCTGGAGCAAAGCACTGTTACTATTGAACTGGAGAAATATCTTGGTCTTCCACAGAAATGGTATGAGTGCGTGTACCTTCTATATCTACACGAAGCTCTGCAGGTCACCGTCTCAGTAAAACAGCCTTTTATCTTGGGAGTCCTTCGATTGTCGCAGACCATCTGCACTATGTAACTCTGCACTAAGTGATCACTGAGAGGCTTCAAGGCAGGTTTGCTGTCTCTGTGGATGCTGCTTTTGTTCGTGCATCCACTGCTCTCCCCACTCCATGTCAGCTAACGAGCGGCTTCGGCAATTCTCTCGTACATTAAGCCTCAGGGCCACATTCACCCTGATGTGTATTACAGACTACTCTAAGTATAAGGCATTTCAGTATTAGCCCCTCCCTGCACAGAATTTTAGTTCCGAGTAAGATCTACTCACTTTTTCAGATAGAAGATATGGAGATCCAATGTGTTTGCTGTGAATTGGGCATAGGTTTAAAGCATTAGGTGTAAGAGGGAAGGGTTGGGGATTTTTTTGTTTTGGCTTTTATTTTTAAAGTTTGTCATTTTAGTTTAGTAATTGCAATAGTTTAGGAATGGAGTAAGAACGCCTCCATGTTATGGAAATTTTGCAGTTCTTTAATTTCTAAGGTATCACTGCTGAAATTTAGTCATACCAGGCTTATTTTAAAAGCTAATAAGAAGAAGAATGCTGTCTCCCATCACTTTTGTTGCCATGCTCAGTGAGCATGAGAGACCACAATTCTTGTGGAGTACGTGTCACTGCAGCAACCAGCCCCCGCACATGCTTTTGTCACTCAGAAGTGTTACAGCAAATGCAGGAGGAAATGACTAGGACTTCCTCGTCTGTTCTTTAGGTAGAAATTATTTTAGTCATCTTGCTAGCAGCTCTGCCTTAATTTTTCGAAGTTGATTGAAATTAGTATGAAAAGTCATCAACGTGGTATGCAGATGATTTCACTACCCAGTACCACAAGAGATCAAACAGCTCTCAGATACGTTTCCTAGGCTCCCTTATGACTTAACCTGGTGGGTAGGATTCATCCCACCTCTCTGCAGGTTAGGCAGCCGTGCTTTCTTGTCATCCTATCATGCCATCTCGTAAGAGGATACGGTTCACTCCACCTACCTTGGGTATGTGATGTAGGACAGCATAAACTACCTTTTGGAGGTAGGCGCCTCTCTCTTACTGATGGAGATCAGGCAGCCGGAGAGCCAGATAAGCCTATCTGCCCAACCTCTGCAGAGCAAAGCTGGTCAGATAATACCCCCTGAACGTGCTGATATTCAGTGCTGTAGATGTTTAGTGATATGTGTATCATGGAAGCATGGATGACAATTAAACTGTTTTCAGATCTGATGTCAAAATTCCTTCTAGCTTCAGTGCGGAAGAACGTGGGGCATAAAGGCATGTAACAGCATGTGACATGTGAAAGAGCAGACTACAAAGCCCGGCTATCTTTTTGATGCAATATCTTACAGAATTCCAGCATTCTGCCCAGCCCTGCCACAGCTAAGTTGTGTTTATGGTTCCTATAGGAGAAATTCGTAGGTGAAGTTTGTGCTCCGAAATTTTCTGACAAAAGATTCTTTAACAGTGTATAATAACACAATCGTTATTACTTGCTGTTATGTAAAATTATAATGCTGTATCTGTTATTCACACAGCTTGTTTTTTGCTCAAACAGTCATACCTCAAGTAGAGCTATGACTAATTTTGGACAGCTAGGCTTGGTTTATATAAAGAGCAGAAGCAGAGTATGCATGCAGCTGAGAAATACAAGCGTTCTGATTTGCTTTGCTGGTATGAGCATGGATCTGTACTGGCGAATTCATTGGTATGGCCATGGCAATGTAGTTACGGTAAAGCTTTTCCTTCTTTTCCTCTCCTTAGGAAGGAAACATGTCCTGGACTCTTTGACTTAGTAGTCAGAGAGATTGGCGCAAGGTCACAGGAAGTATTCTCCCCTGCTTCCTATTCATTTCCTCCTCCTTAAAAAATTAGAGGCCACAAAGAACTTGAGGTCTGTTCCATTTCATGGGTTTTTAAACCACTTTGTCATTGCTAGTGCCTTTTATACAAATCATTAAAGGAGTAACCTTGCCTGCAGAGTTTTACAAATTATGGACTGAGTAACAGTCTCCAGTGAAGTACATCAGGATTTTTAATGACATTAGTTAAAGGAATAGCTCCTTTATATATTCAGTTCATCTGGCTTGTCATGTGCTGTTGACTTAAATGAGTTTCACTTGTAGGGAAATGCGTGACTGTATATAAAGCGCTGGTTCAAATAAAGTGCAAGAGGCTGCTTTCTCCATCGTGAAAATTAGCTCAAAATGAGTGGGAACCTCTGAAAAAACAAGATCATCTTAGATACTTAGATCACATTAACTATTGCAATAGGTCTGCGGCTTCATATCTGATGTAAGCAAGATGGAGCACGTCATCCATACCTTGACAAAGGTCCTCCCACTTGGGTTCTCCAGCAGTAGAAGAGAGTGTTGTACGTGACTGGCAAACCATCTGCTAGTCTCAGACGTGTTTCAGATATTTTGTATTGGAAACTGCTGGCTTACTGACATCAAAAATCACTAATGAGGAAAAGATCTTGTTTTGACAATTTGCTGATGTGATTTTAAGCAAAAGAAAAATTTCATAAACGTTAAAATATTTTTGTCTCTGTAATCTTTAAATGCAAAGTTTGGTTGTTGCCTCTCTTCTCCCCTCCTCCCTGAGTCTCCCTTCTACCATACGTCCTTTTATTTTTGTGTTGATGTGGGGTCAACAAAAGCTTTCTTTGGACTCTGTAACTTGCAAAATGAGAGAAAAATATTAGAAGATCACTTAGTGTGGGAGTAGGTGGACAATGAAATAGCCTCAGTGTAATGCTAGATTTGCTATCTTTTAAGTCACAAAAAAATATATTTGTACTTCATCCTACCTTGTATCTGAACATGAGGATAGGCACTGAGTGCTTAAGTGACGTCGTGTATAACTTCCCAACTAGTAATTTACAAATTAGTAAACCATTTTCATGCTTTAACATGAAATTGTAGTCATTTTATTTTATCTCATAAGTGAACTGAAAATGGATTCATTTTCTTCACGTTAATATGAAATGTGATTCTGTGATTTGTCTGTAGGCATTTATCCGTGGTCCCTTAGTCAGTAACACTGTTACACTAATCTCCCTCTGCTGGGAAGGGAGAAAGGGGGAGACACCATGTAGTAACTGGTCTCCTAAGTTAGACAGCAAGTGTTTTAATCTGGGGAGAATGCTTGTAATTCTGTGTGTATGAAGCAATAAATCTGTATATGAACTAATGAGGGATGCTGAGAATACGATGTTGAGGTTATGCCCAGTTCCCACTGAAGAGATGCCCTTTCAATCTAGCTCTGGAAGGATGGATGAGACTGTCTCTACGTGCGTGTAAAAACAGTGAAATGCCTCTTGGGACAGATGAATTTGCTTACCCCCAAACTCCTGGGCTCCTCTCGCCTCTGTTTCTCCCAGCGTCCACCGTGCAAAATAGAAAGGTCTGCACCAGTTTCTCCCAGGAGGAAGTGGACAGTTTTCTCAGCTCTGAAAGATGCACTCGAGATGAACAGTGAGCAGGAAAACCAGAAAGCAGTGATGGAAGAGAGGAACTACCTTCTTTTCTGCACCTCTTGGACTCTTCCCCTCCTGTCTGCTTGAAGTCTTCTGCTCATCCCAGGATTCTTCTCGGTCCATTTCCTATCTTCTTCATGCCTTTCTTAGCTTTTCTCCTTTCTTTTCCCTTCTGCCGAATGCCAGTAGTACCCATGACACCTTTCTCACAGGACCAACGAGGATCGGTCCTGCAGTCTTTAAGAACTGTTTTGGGATTGTCAGAAAGTACCAAGTGTTTTTGCAGCAAGTGTTACACCCTTTGGAGGAAGTAAAGAGTAACTATAAAATTTTGACTTGCTGGTTCTCAAAGGCTTGTGGGTTTTACTTTATGCCTGTCTTAGTGATAAGAAACTGCTGCAGAGTCTGTTTTTACACTGCAGCTGCAAAGAAAATATTTTACTGGAACAGCCTATTAGATTATCAGCTGTGCTTTTAATGGAAATAATGGGATCATTTTAATCAGCAAATAGCTCTGCTTCATGCCGAGCCATTTACCTGTCCTAGCAGGCAGGGAACTACAGCTGTTTGCACACCGCATTGTAATCACAGAAATAATTTTCTGCTTAATGGTGGCATGGGTTTTGCTGTACATAAATCAGGGGTAGGACTCTTGCTACGCACTGCAGTGGGAGACCCCCTGCTAATTTCTGTCATACTGCCTTCACTGCCATAACCCTTGTTGCAGCGTGGCAGCCCCCCGATGTGTTAAAACACGCTTTCCTGTCGTGCAATGTACGGGAGCAGAGCATTCGCTAGCTGTGCTTCTGAACCAGTAGCACTGGGTTTTAGTGTGGGTGTAGCATCACTTAGTAATGTAAGACCTCCAGCATCCCCTAAAAGGTTGCTATTAGAAACGAACAGTCACTGCACCGTACTTGCATGGTACAACCTGGTGTTAGTTACAGGGCGCGTAGTTTTCTTGTGATTGCTGCCATGGTGTCAGTGTTCCTGACACTTAAGGGAAGACGGTATTGTCCTTATTCCAGTATACCCCAGAAATGTGAATCAGAATATCTTGTCGTATGCCCACCTTGTATCCTGATGTGCTCTGTCAACCCAACAAGCTCTAAAATAATCCCTTTCACCTAAGATCTTGCAATGGAAATACGGATGTTGCAGGAGGAGTGAAAGATTTTTGACAACAAAAAAGCTTTGTTTTGCAGACTCTTTAAAAGTGGACTGCAGATCAGCGCAGCTCAGGTCAAGAACCACTGCTTTAGTGTCCCATCTCAAACCTGTGTGTGGTCCAGGTGTTGATGCCATCCTGGTCCCTCTCGTTGCCTTCCCGCAGCCCACAGCACGGGGCGCGAATGCACACAGTAACGCTGTGTTACAGCCACAGGAGACCAGACACCCCTGTGCCCCACCGCAGAGAGGTTTTTCTGTCCTCTCTGTGCCCCATCACCTGCGTAACAAAATGCATCAATGCGTCTGGAATCAGGTGCTCTTTCCAAAGTGGCATCTGGGCCACGTTCAGCGTGTGCTGTGAATGCCCCAGCCGCTCCTCCTGCCGAGAGTGCTGCTTATGACTGCTTTTGTCAGTGATGCTATCTAGAAAAAAGATGCTTAGGACCTTCCCTGACACAAGGAATTTCTGTACGGTTGTGTTATACCGCCCTTCCTGGGGAGAATGATTTTTAAACAAAAGCAAGGTGAAGAGAGCAGTGTGGGGGTTGCTTCCCTTTGGGAGCGCAGAGATGCTCTAGTGAGTGTAACATCGGCTTCGCCAAACAGCTGAAAGGGGAAAGGCTGCCAGTGTGCTCTCCTGAAAGGTTTTCAAGCATGGGAACCTAACAAAAAAATACAATGGTTGAATTAGAAAGCTCTCCGAGGCATTGCTTGTCCTGGCAGAGCAATGCCAAAGCCACAGGAAATCTGTGCTGAACCGGCGAGTTGAAGAGTTGGTGACGCTGCTGATGTTGCTCTGGGGGTTGGGCATGTGCGTGTCTTGGAAGAGAAGGACGAGGTTCGTAGTCCTGCTGCCATAACCGTGTGAGAGGCAGAATAACAAGGGTGAAAGTCACTGGAGATGTTAATTTATTACAGAACGGTGCTGATATTGCTTATAATCCTTGGAAGCATGTAAATTTTCACTTAAAAGCCAGATAATTGGGTAATGTGCCACCCCAAGTATTTGTTAAAATTAAAATTGAGGCTCTGACAGGCAGTTGCGAGAGATTAGTCAGAGAAGACATACAATGTGCAGTATATGTACCCTTCAGTTTGTTCTTTTAAGGGATATATCATACTAGGAGATGCTTAAAATTGTATTTCAAGCTCAACAGGGGTAATTGCCAGATAACAAGACTTGATCCATGATCGCAGCTGCTGGAGTCAAGAATGTGATATTTGATTATGCAAGCAGGATGCTTTAACTGTACGTACCATGATGGTGCTCTTGTAATCATGCCTGCAATGAATAAGTTGCTTAATATCTATCATTTCTTAGTACGCCTCCCTTGCAGTTCAGAAGTGAAGAGATCATTTCTTCTTTCCAAGGGATCTGTGTTAAACTAAATTCATCTGGTGTTTTTATTCTCTGTGTAGTAAAAGCGTTGGTAGTCCATTTGCATTCTTTGATGGATGATAAGGGAAGTAGCTAGATTTTTCTTCTCTCTGCAGGTTTTCTTAAATTAATAGAGCAACGTATTTTGTTTGGTTTTTATTTTTTGAGGAGTGCTGCTTGTCCCGGGCAGTCGGATAAGACAGTGGGGAACCCAGCAGAGGGAATTCGATAAAAGTCAGTGAAACCTGTGTTAATACTAACTATTTTGTATTGTATAAGGTACAGAAAAGAGAGAAAAATCTGTTTCTATAGTGCTTTAGCAACAACGGCAACTCCCAGCTGGGAAAAAACCTGGCAAGGAAATCGGAGCTGTGCCAGCTGCTGCCCCTCGACCTCTATTAATGTCTGTCCACTGGAAGGTGCTCCAACCCTCGAGCAGGCCGAGACCAGCGCACCACGGCCAGCTCTCCGTAGCCCTCCCGTGCTTCTCCTGAGGAGGCCTTCAGGGTGCTGGAGAAACAGGTGCTTAGTGGAATTTCCCGCTCTAAGTGCCGTCATTCAGTAAAGGACCGTAGAGGCAAAAATTCCAAGTGCCACTAGCTCGCATGCTTGCTGGAAGCTAGCTATTGCCCTGCAAATGCAGTGGGAGAAAAATGCCCGCGGAAGGGCATAAGTAATAGAAAAATGTGAGTGAAATAGTCATTCAAGTACACAGAGCTAATTAAGTCACGAACTCTTTCACCCAATGAGCCACAGTGATAAATTAAATTTCCTGATACCGCCTGAAACAGTAAATTGTAAGGATGCTTTTGGAGGAACTCTGTACAATGTTAAAAAATTTAATTTAAAAATCACAGAAATATTTTTGCAGAACTCTTAGGTACTACATACTGTGTTGCTCTAAAAATGCAAAGTTTATGTGTGTGTATGTGATTTTCATTGTTTTAAACAATGCAGTGTTTTCTCTTAATGAAAGCATTAAAGATGTAATGGGAGTTGTTCAGTATTAGAAATATATTGTGAACAACAACAGAATTTTCATCTTCCTTTCCATCATGTTCTGTTTTTTCATTGATTTCTACTTACATAATCCACATCTGTGCACTTAAGTCTGTCACTACTGCCTGTGCAGTGGTTGATTTGGCAACAGCCAACGCAGTTCCTTCCAAGAAGCTCTGGGACATCTTTAGGTGATGTGGTTATCCAGCATCTGGTTATCCACTGAGCATCCAAGTTCTTTTTGACGTTATGTCTCCAGCTCTAACTCTCTGAATCCAGCATGCTGGGCTCACGTTGCAGGGGCTGTTTCCAAATGCCTGCTTGAGAGTTTGCACGTCATCCTGTTTCTGGTGTGAGTGTGCGAGTGTTTGGCAGCGCAACCTCTTGTTCTGAGGCTGATCTGGAGACAGGAGTTGTATCGACCCTGTTCTGCAACTACTGAAGAGTTACAAAACTTCCCAGTCTTTTTAGTTCTTAATGTTAGTATTAAACTCTGCCATTTAATTTCACAATGAATGGCAGTAGACATGATTTAGTAGGTTACTTTTTGCATGAGGCTTGGCTGTATAAGCCGTGGTGGGGGAGGTTTTTTATACCTTCAGTCTTCCATCACTCCTGTTAACACTGTATGAAGGAGACACAAGACCGAAGCAGGTTTATTCCCTAAACCTTGCTTGTTCAGTGGTTAGAAGAGGTCACAGCTCACGTGCACCTTATCCTTTAACATCCTCTCTCAGCTGTAACACTGCTTTATGTAAAGGTAATCAGATGTCTGTTGCTTTGGATTTGGTCATACTCAGCTCGGATCTTTAACACTACGTAATCTACAATAAGCTTAGCTATCAAATTTGTCTGGATCCATAGGTTTTCTTTCGTTGGTGCTCCTCCAGACTTGGCCTCTGCCTTTTGACTGATGTTTCACAGCTGGGTCTCTTAGGTTTTTTGGCTTCCATGTGACTTCACAACTATGTTGAGAGTTCAGCCATTCTCTGGGTTGCAAAAATATCTTTTCTAATGAAAGCAAATACTACTTAGCAAGCAGCATTTTTTATTTCAGCTCATAATCTTTTATGCTGGTGTTTATTGTGATGTACAAAGTGTAACTGAAGCAATAATGAACTTCGACAATAGCAGATTATAAATAAAATGTTTAACATAGCATCCAATTTTTATTTTGCCATCTTGAAAGACTTCTCATGTGAGAAAGTTACTGCCATTAAAAAACTCCCCTAAACCATGCCGATAGATCTGTCAGATCAAGACTGTATCACTGAGGCTGAGACATGCAACCATGCTGGTTCCAAAGTCATTTACAATGAAGACAAGAGCTAGCATAAAAGCATTCAACAAGAAGCTTTTCTATCAAAAAAGGTGTTTCTACCTACAGTTATGTTCTGCAAAAAATATACTGCTTGTGATGAAAAGCTTGTCATTAATATTTTAAACCTGAAAGCAAATTTCTGGAGGGGAGAGAATAGCCAGGTTCAACTCGGAGTCTGAATCCAGTTCTCCGGGAAGTCCTCCTGCCTACAAAGGGGCTGGAGCAACTCTCAACCTAAGGAGCTGCACGTGGATGTTTTTCTGGCCGATAAGTCTGTACGCTGGGTTTAGCTCAGTGGCCAGGATACCTGGGCTGTGGAAGGGACTTGAAGAGGAGCTTGACCTGCTTGCTGCCATGTTAAGTAATATTACCGTGCTCTGTAGTGCCCTTCTGTCTGCCTGGAGACATTTCACGTAAAAGTACAAAGATGCTCTTGCTTTTGTTCCCATCAGAGTAGAAATTCTGGAACTGCAATGCTTTTTACGAAAGAAGAAAGCACTTGGACTCTGGTTTGCAGTGGTAGGGACTCCCTTCCTCACTGTTTGCTGTTGGTGTAACGGGTCACAGGCCATGATTTGGCTTGCTGAAGCACTTGTCCAGCGCCAAAAAGAGCGGCTTGAAAATGAACACGGCCGAGGCCAGGAAATGGTGTCTATCTGGAGAGCTCCTCACTTCGGCATTGCTGGTTCCTGTTGCTCTCAGTCATTCCAGTGCTGTGCTATTTGAAGCAAGTGACCATCTTAGTCTTAATTGCCCCGTCTCTACAGCTCAGAGTGCACAACCAGGGTCCCAACGGGCAGGCGGAAATCAAGAAAAGGATCAGAAAGGACGGAGAATAGCGTCCCCCCTGCCGCTGTTGGGTCAGAGACCATGAGCACCAGAAGAGGCCAGTATGAGGTAGATCATGCTGCTACAACCAATCTGCAGAGAAATTAACTGAACATTATCTTTTTCCTTTTGGCTGGTACACTTCATTTAAATCAACATTTAAAATGACTTGTTTTATACTGTATCTGTGAATATGTAATTTAGCAGCCCATCATTCTTACCAGTATTTGCCATCAAAACAAACTTTTACAAACTGCCATTGCTTTTAATGTCAGTGATGTGCTGAATATTTCTATGCATAACTGCAAATTAAAATGCAAATAGATGCAAATATACAGTATATGTACCATACATACATGGTATACATCTATACATGGTATATGTAGTAAAGGCAGCTACATGTTAGCTTAAGATGCCGCTCTCCGTTCACTGTGTGGCAAAACTACACTAGAAGATTCTGACCTGCAAATTTGGGGTTGTATAATCAAATATGCCTCATATAGACAATTGTGCAATTATTCTGCTAATCCAATTGTACATCAAAAGCAGGAACTTTCTTTCCAGCTCTGTTGTTTTAAATGTCATTGATGAGTGGTCTGTGTGTGCTGCCTGTCTCTGGGAATGTGGATGAGGTCCTGTGGAAAAGCAGAGCTGGGAGTCAGGACAGGACCAGAAGTCCCAGGTAACCTTGGAGCCAAGACAAGAGGTACTTTTGGTGCGCAAGGTTGTAACAGTCTCTTTCTTTTCATAGAATAAACGGTGTTGTATGTCTCTGGAAAAGTACGATCTGCTGTTAGCCTGGCACTGCTGCTATGTCAGTTCTGTGCAGTCGCACGCTCTCTAGTGGGTGAACGGAAGCGTACAGCCGCTGGTCGGAGGTACAGTCCTGCGAGGGCCTTCCCGTCACCTGCTGTGGAGCTATGTCCATGCTCCTCAGCTCCTATTGCCCATGGAGGGCAGCACGGGAGCTCAGCACCTTGCAAAAATTGCCTGTTCTTTAGAGGGTGCAGCTTTGGCCAAGGCTGCACTTAGAGACATGATGTGGTGTGGAGGACGGGGTGACGGGCGCGAGAGTGAGAGGATGGAGTGACTAGCAGGAGTGGGGAGAGAACAGAAAAGGTAAAAACGGAAAAGCAGCGAAGTCGAAATGCGCTGCTTGCAGGCATACCGCTTGAAATGCGGGATGAGCCAGCTGGTTAGAGTGAGGGAAAGCGGGCAGCAGGCGCTTGGATCGGGTGAAGTGTAACTGAGAGAAACTGCAGACCTGAAAGCTGCTGAAAAGCAGAGAACGTCGCTGTCTCTGTTCATGACACTGGCTTGTGCGGTTTGACAACAGAGACTGATCTGACAACTTCTGAGGAGTCCCAGGGTTGCAGCTAATTTTTAAATGAAAATATTCCTGTTCTTTGGGAACATTAAAGGGCGCGCAGGCATACTGTTGGTGTGTGCCTGCTTCTTTGTGGATGGCAGACACGTAGCTGCCTGGCACAGAAGTTTACCAGTTTCCTGAAAGCTGCAAGTTCTCTTTCATTTTTGGTTGTGAAAGATGCAAGAATTAAGTAACTACCAGGAAGTGGATGAGCTTCTAGATCAATGAGCTTCTGCAGAAGTAAAGCTTTGGAGTCATTGCTTACTGAAAGCAATGTGGCAGAACTCATTTACAGGTATAGTTATATTAGAGAAAAAAAAACTCAACAAATATAGCCACTTAAATTACAGTTAAGAAACAATAAATATGAAACACTGAAATCAAAAACAAATAACACATTCAGTTATTTAGGCTCTGCACTGCACTAGAATGAAATAATTTTATCAGATACATCACTTATTCAGCAAGAACTTACATAAACCCTCATCCTTTCAGAGAAGAGGTCTAAGGAGGTAGCTGCTTATTTGATCACAAACAACTTTGACAAGAAAAGTCAAACCTCTAGTTTGAAATGCTTGTATGTTTTAATGTTGGAAGTAAGTTCTTATTTAATGTCTAGTTTCCAAAATGTGAACATTATGTGGTGCCTGGAGTGAATCAGAGGGTTTGGAAGTTTGGGGGGGGGGGAGGGTGTTCCCCAATCAACCCCCTTCACCCCAGCTCCCTAAAATACAGATTCACTGAAACCAAACCCTTACAAAGAGGGCTCAGCTTTAATAAAATTCCCCATTCAAAAGTTTTTGGAAGGAAAAGAAGGCTCAAAACTATCAGAGCATCCTTTTCATTTCTTTTTATTCTTTGAAACTGGAATTTTTCAGGGTTTTGGAGTCCAAATAACTCTTTCAGTGGGGATTGGTTCCCAGGGGACTCCACTCAGCTCAGAGATTTTTTTGGAAATCTCATGTTAAATGCTAAAATATGAACTTAGATGCTTCTGAATTTAGTGGGTAAAGCAGTTAAACCAGTCACAGAAGGCTCTTGCATCCATCTGTAGGACACCAGATGAGCATCACTGTGTAGTCCTGCCCCTGGCTTTCTGCACGTTCTGAGCAGTATATGATTTGTGCCTTTTATCACAACGGTGTTAGAAGAGAGGCTAAAAATGCTCCTGGGGACCAAAGGGAATTGAATTTCTTTTCCGGACATTTTGCTGGTCTAGATTATTATCTGGTTACTGCCATCAGCAGCGTTAGGTAAGAGCATAACTTTAAGTGTCGTTTTAATATCGGTCTGCTCAGAATGGCGATGCAGTCACTCACAGAATCACAGAATCGCTGAGGTTGGAAGGGACCTCTGGAGATCATCTAGTCCAACCCCCCTGCTCAAGCAGGGTCACCTAGAGCACATTGCACAGGATTGCATCCAGGCGCGTTTTGAATATCTCCAGAGAAGGAGACTCCACCACCTCTCGGGGCAACCTGTTCCAGTGCTCTGTCACCCTCACAGTGAAAAAGTTTTTCCTCATGTTAAGATGGAAGTGTCTGTGTTTCAGTTTGTGCCCATTGCCTCGCGTCCTGTCGCTGGGCACCACTGAAAAGAGTCTGGTCCCATCCTCTCGACACCCTCCCTTCAGATACTTGTACACGTTGATGAGATCTCCTCTCAGCCTTCTCTTCTCCAAGCTAAACAGGCCAAGCTCTCTCAGCCTTTCCTCATAAGAGAGATGCTCCAGTCCCCTAATCATCTTTGTGGCCCTTCGCTGGACTTGCTGCAGTAGTGCCACATCCCTCTTGTACTGGGGAGCCCAGAACTGGACGCAGTACTCCAGATGTGGCCTCACCAGGGCTGAGTTGAGGGGGAGAATCACCTCCCTCGACCTGCTGGCAACACTCTTCCTGATGCACCCCAGGATACCATTGGCCTTCTTGGCCACAAGGGCACATTGCTGCCTCATGCTTAACTTGGTGTCCACCAGCACTCCCAGGTCCTTCTCVGCAGAGCTGCTTTCCAGCAGSTCAACCCCCAACCTGTACTGGTGACTGGGGTTATTCCTCCCCAGGTGCAGGACCCTGCACTTCCCTTTGTTGAACTTCATGAGGTTCCTCTCTGCCCACCTCTCCAGCCTGTCCAAGTCTCTTTGAATGGCAGCACAGCCCTCTGGTGTATCAGCCACTCCTCCCAGTTTTGTATCATCAGCAAAAACTCCTGCGACATTGCCAACGTATGTGTTTTTCTTGGAGGCCCTGGTGTATGTTTTTGCACAGTTTTCCCGCTATAAGTTGGGTTTTGTTGCTCCCCTGTCCTTGTGTAGCATGGCTTTCTGAACAGGGCCTTGAGGGGCCCCAGGTCGCACGCAGCAGGCATGGTCCAGCTGAGCACCGAATCCCAGTCAAGCGAGTCCAGGGCCTGAATCGCCAGGCCGCGGTGACAGACAGTGCTTTGCTGGAGTGATGGAACAAGATCAGACCCGGCCAGTACGACAGGAAGACCAGCGGATGTACTTGGTGTGAGTCGGCACAGGCACAGCACACTGGGCAGTGGAAAGAAAAGTGGATCTTTAAAGATAATTCATTATATATCTACAGCTCGAAGTCAGGCAGGTCCTTGGGTTTGGCTTGCGACTTGGTTGCATACATGTTCACTGCAGAATTCAAACACGCAGACCTCCCTGGACGATGGTTTCATGTTTACTTGTTTAATGGATGCAGGGTGTGGGGTTTTTACCACTTCTCTACAAGGAGTGACAGACAAGTGCCCTCCTGGAAGCTGGCGACTCCAAGGCTCCGGCTGAAAGTCCGACATCCCCCTCGTGCACATGGCAGAGCTCCTCTCCTCCCGGCACAGTGCAGGGACGGGTTGCCAGCTGCTGGCTGGGGAGGGAGCCCGCAGGGCGCTGCTCGCGAGGCCTGGCCTCATGTCCCCCGCCAGTCGCCGCAGTGTTCACCCAGGCTGGAGCGTGCTCCTCGCCCCGTCCCAGGCACAGCTGCGTTCAGCTTGGACGGGGCGCAGCGAACACGCAAAGCTTTTCAGTTTCAGCGGGGTGGGAGCAAAACCCTCCACTCGGCAGCGTTCCTTGCATTCGCTTCCCTTTTCCTTTTACAATCCGCTGGGATGAGCCAAGTGGTGGCCCTGGGTGTGCTGGGATACCGTGACACCTTGCTGTCTCCCATCATCTTGTTTTATAAAACAAGTCACTGGAACTTGTTGTCGCTGCTTCTGGCAATCTAATAATTCTTTTTTTTATAAACTCTGATGACCAAACACGTTTTTTTGTGAAGATTGTACGTTTCCAAAACTGGAAAAGCTCTATCTGATGTCAAACAACAAACATTTTCCTTTCTTAACAGAATATGATGGAAAAGAAGGATTAAAAACAAGCTTTATTTTCTAAAGTTTCCCATGAAAACCCCCTGCCCTTTCTCAAATAATTTTGTTCAAAGTTATTTTTCTTTTAGAATCATTAGTTACAATTTTTTTTAACGCTGTCATCTTGGTGCTAGTCAGTTGTTGTAATGAATATATAATAATAGCTACCTTGAGAATGATATTAGTAATATTTTTACATATACAAATGATACTGAGTCATCAGTGACAGCTACTTCTGAAATTAGCAGATGGTAGCCCTAAAAGAAAACATGTTTTCATGCTTTACCCCTCAATTTATTCCCAGACTGAACAAAGATAACTAGCTAGTAGCATCTGTTGATGTAATATTTCCTGTTAAACTCCATCTGCCTGTCACATCTGAAACTATGGTATATATAAGGGTACAAGAGGTATAATTAGAATTTCGATGTAACACAGCCTGGTGTTGGTTTTAACATGTAAGATGGACAGCTTTTTTTGGACAGCTTTTAGAAGAGAGAGAATAAAAAGTGTAGTGATGCACTACACAGAGATATGATGCCAATAGTTAATTTTGGTACTTAGATTATTACTTGCATGCATGCTGTGCGAAATGTAATTTTTTGCCTTATCTGAAGCCAAGCCTTTTCTTGCACACTAGGCCTTCATTTATATTATTTTTGTATTAATTTGTATTATTATATGTATTATTATTATTTTTGTTGTTGTTGTTGTTGTTGTTGTTCCCTTAGAAGGGTGGTCAGGAAAGGCTTTCAGAATGGGTGCATCCAGGTCCTCCGCCTGCAAAGGTTATGTTATGGCACTGAAATTTGTCTCGTAGGCATGCAGACCAAGCAGGGTTTAGATCAGCTTTTTGCTGTTTACCATTCTTTTGTTAGCACAACCGAATAACTCACTAATTAAATAATTATTACCTATCTTTCATGGACAAAGCGTTAAAAATAACGTTGTGAGGTTGTTATTTTCTCTTCTCAGATTATAAGGGGCTCTAAACTTAGATTTTTGCTTTTTAAATGAACTGACTTTTCAAATGTTGGCAATCAGGCACTGTTGTACCCCGGACAACAGGGCAAAGACCCTCCTGGAGGTGCTGTCAGGGCTCTGGCCGCCTCCGCTGTGCCCTGGGGTTGCCCTGGCCGGGGAGGACTGTCAGTGCTACTATCAGCACTACCATCAGTAGATAATCTACTCAGTCCCCCCACAGTGGGAACTCAGTAGACTATCTTACATCGTATCCAACTGTACTTTTTATTCCACAGTTTAACTTTCAATATGATTTCAACATATTATTTTTGCCTTTATTTTTCCTTCAAATTCTCAGCAATGCTCAAAGTGAAGCCACGGTGCTGGGTCTCACTCTGTGCCCCTAGTCCAACAGCAGGACCTCAGGCGAGGGCGGTGCTGGGGGAGGGTCTGTCCCCTGCCGTAGATCCAGGCACAACACTGCTGCTGCTGCTGCTCGTAACCCTGTCTGGAGAGGCGGCTGTAGCCTGGTGTGAGCCACTCCGGCTGCTTGGGTCCCTTCCTTGCCACACGCCCGCTAGGGCCGTCACAGTGCTTGTCCTGCCCCTCAGCCCCCACGGACCGGTGGGCACTGGGGATGCCGGACAGAGGCGGGGTGAAGGTCCATGGGCTCAGCTCCTGGTCTGTCATGCCGATGCTCAGCGAGCTCCATCATGCCTGTGCGTGTGAGCTGAACACAACGTGCAGGGTTCATCCTTGGCAGTGGGGCTTTGGGAGCCCTCGCTGTGCTCCTCCATCTGCCTTTGCCTCTAGGCCTGCTTTTAATGCCTGAGTTTCAGATCTCGAATCCTCAACTTCTTCAGTCTTGTTCTGGGTTTCTAAGTGTTGTTATAACTGTAGTTATAACCCAGGCATCAGTTTTATTGTCAGAAGTTTGTTCCTTCCTTCCTTACATCACTCAGGCAATTTGGAAGGGAGGGAGGATGTCAGCAACATGCAAAGCTGTGACTAATGCTTAGGAAACAGTTTTGACAGGAAAAAAGAAGGAGGAAATTGTTTCAATAAAACCAAGATGTTTTGTTTTTATGCTGTTGTTGGCATAATGCCTTTGCTTTGAGAGTGTCTTAAATGTATTTCTTCATTAATAAGGAAAGGGTTTTAAATAACCCAGAAACAAACCGGTATTTTTTCAGTTTGCCACCAAGTTGCACAGATATGTTAGTCTCTGAGCTCTAATTCTAGAGTAATAGTAGCAATGCACTTCATCTTGTTAATTCTAATCTTGTCCGTACCATATTCTTCTTTGGAATTCATCAGCATCTAGTGTGAGTGCCTGCTGATGAAATGGATTAATTTTTGGAGCCTTTGAGGAGGGAGGTGTTGTACTAATAAAAAAGCCACGTTCAAATCCCTTTTTATGTAAAATATTTTTTTACAAACAGAACCTGAAATTTCACATTGGCCCGGGTGGATGTGGCTATACATAGATACCTGCAAAGAAAGACAAAGGGGTCGTATGACTCTCTTGCTTGTTTTGCTCGCTTTTAATGTAAGATCCTGTCTCCCAGAGCATGGGTTTTGCCCTCCCGGAGACTCCTATGCTCCTAACTAAGGTAGCCGGGATGCAGCCACCCCGTTTTGAAAGTGAAGCTGATTGAATTGCATGAACTTGGCCAGCATGTGCCAGCTGGGCTCAGGACCAGAGTTTGGCCCTGGCCCTGCTTAGTTAAGTGGTGCAGTTTGTTGCCCATGAGTCTAACCATTGCTTCTAGATCTTTTCTTGGTGTAGAAAACTATGCGTAAGATTGTTAATGGGAAAATGTAGCACAGTAGTTCAAAATAAATGCTACTCTTTGTCATTAAGGAAACCTAAAGTAGTGTTTTTAGTGGTGAGTAGTTCAGTCCTAAAGGAGGCTTTTTAGGCCTAAGGCGCTAATGTGCTTGCATGTTTTGTTGAGCAGGTCGGGTTTGTTGTGGTTGCAGACAGCTCTGTAAAGACTCATCAACAGAAACTCCATTTCTCATGTTCCTCCAAGTCTGTACACCCCTCTCCCACATGTACGCACAGGTTAACACATGGTTAATGCCAGTAAAGCTTTACTCTTTTCTTTAATTATTTTGTTCTATTGCTAAAATTCGTTTGACACAAAGTCTGATACTCTACCCAAGATGACTAATTGCTACCTGAGCAGTTGGCTGAATTAGCCACCAGGTGTCAACATTCTTCTGCAGAGACATACTTCTGCGTTGGGCTGCATTTCACTCTGTCCTGGCCCTCTTCAGTTAACTGAGCTACTAATTTTCTTTTCCTAGCAGGCATTTGGGTAACAATGTGAATTCCTAGTATTGAACTATTAAGGTTATGCTATGTAAGAAGTGTTTCTGAGAACTTCAGTTCCACTCAGAAGTAGTGAAAAGAAAGTCTTTCTGTGGAACCAAAACCTCAGAGACTCTCTTTAGGATTGCTGCCCCGGGGGTGACAACATCCCCCACCTGCCCCAGGCCACATCTGCCACCTAAGGACATGCTGGCAGGGGGACAGGATGCAACCCCAAGGGATGGCAGTGGTGCAGTGAGGTCCAGTCTGGAATAAAAACGCAGATGCTGAGCCCCGTGGTGTAGGCAGGCGCTGGGGAGGGAGCAGCAGCTGCGTGGGAGAATAATTTCTGAGAGGTTTCTGAGGGGAGAAGGTACAAAGAGGCAAGATACTCCACGTCTGAAACAGTGGATTAGCCCCCACGGACAATGTGTGCACGTGCTGAAGGAGCCAATGTCCCTGACGTGCTCGTAATCTCCCTGAGCAGGCTGACATTAAACACAATCTAATCAGGGCCACAGCAGGCGCAGATAGACGCAGGCATTGTCACCACTGACAGCAACGGATGTCTTGCCAGGGAATAACCGTTTGCCATCATGCAGCATGGGAAAACACACTCATTTCATTGGGAGGTAACTGGGCCAGAGCAGCTGGGGGTGGGGATGTGCTGCTGACCCACCTCGCCATCCCACAGGGACCACTCCATCACCTGGGGACCCCTTCCAGCAAGATAACTATCCTGTATTTGTTGCTTTTGTTTGAAACAAACCAAAAGACGCACACCACCTGCCCTTTTGTCCAAAAGAAGGGAAAGCCATTAGAGACTGTCTCAAAGAAGGCTGATAAAACTGTAAACACGGGCTGCCGCCAAGCATTGAAACGCTCTGGGCTGAGTCTGTGCTTGGGCTGGATGATCCCCTGGTTCATCCTCTCCCTCTTCCGTAGGACCTGATCCTTCTGCCTCCTTTTATGTCAAACAGGAGAGGGGTGTTTCCAGTGCTGGGCACATCAAATTAGCAGTGTTGCATGCTACATGGCGATCAATTATGCGAGCAGAAATGTCTCTCTACCCTCTGAGAAATGACTATTGAATGTATTTTAAAATATTTTTGATGTTTTAAGTTGTTGGGTGTTTTTAAGACTTTTGTAGCACTTTAAAGTTATCTAGGGTAGAGCATGCAGAGAGAATGCCAAAGCCCAGTAATGAGTTAAGTTGCCTGGTAAGGACAGCAGATGTTGCCTGAACTAGAGAAATGTTTGCAGCAGACACTTGGATTCTCATGTTGATGGCAGAGGAAGGCCAAAGATCTATTAATGCCATTGGTTTCCTTTTGTTTAAGTCTGCAAACAAGCAACCTTTTGTAACTTTTTTCTTGATGTTGGCTGCAGACATTTCATTTTCCTCAGAAGATTTTATGTAAATATTTATAAACTTGCCTTGTTTTCATGCGTAGTTAGCCATTTAACTACCATATGGAGTCCTAAAACCCTCCACAGGGCTGTGTTTGGGGGCAGGTCTGTTCCCTGGCCTGTCTTCCGGTTCTAGCAAACTTCTTAGGAGAAGGCTTAAAAACTTGCTATGGGTATGTACGGTGTATTGATAAGGATTAGTGAATCTAAGATTTTAGATTTTTCTATCCTGCATGTTTGTATACATACGTATAGACATGGGGAATATATATGTGTGCCCTTAATGCTGGGTCCTCAAGTGCTGCTGTCAGAGCGTGAGGAGGGCAGAGGCAAAGGGCTGCTTTGCCTCTCTGCTGCCTGCATTTGAGGGTGCAGGGTGAGACCGGCTGGCTCGCAAGCGGTGCAGGCTTGTCCGATCAGCGGCTGCACCACGCTAGAGAGCTGCCGTGGGGATTACCGCGTTTTGTGACATTAGAAGTCCTTTGAACACGTGAAAGCTGATCGTTGCATACGCTCAGCAGCGTGCCTGAGCTGGCAGAGCTGGGCGGCAGGTCCTCCCTCCAGCCAAGCCTGGGAGCACTGTTTGGTGTTCCTGCGAGGTGCTTGATGGGGCAGGGCTCCAGTGCGTGCCGTGCTGGCAGGCTTGGGCCCCCCAGAAAATGCAGGAGCAGCCCCCTTTCTTTCACAGCAGTACTGGGGATCTTTGCTGGAGTTTGCTCAACATCTGTGGCCGGTCCCAGGTCTCACCTCACATGTCAGCAGTCAGTGCCACACAGGAGTCTTGCTCTTGCCGTGGCCCTGGGGAGGCTCCTGTCTTCTGCACACTGGCACAAACACAGAGGAGAAGCAGAGAGGTCCCATGCCTCCAGGCAGTCTGATTGGGGCCCTCTTTGGGCCCTGGGAAGTGTGAGGTCAGATTCCTCCTACTGGAGCAGACCAAGTTTTGTCTGTGCTCTTGCCTAGGAAGCTCCTCTACAAAAAGGAAGCAGCACAATGCAGTGCCATTCTCAGCACCATGTGTTAACTGATTCACTAGAGGAAAAAGCATGCATGAAAATACTCTCAGGAGGCTGACCTCGGGGAGTCCTGAAGGAACAGTGGCCCTTGACACCAGGCACGTGGCACCTATAGACCCTCCTGCCTCTGCTGAGTGTCTTGCTGGTGAGTTTTAGGCAGATGTTTGCTGGCTTCAGGCACTCTTTATTCCTCGTGCTGGTTATTTTGATCCTGTCTGGAGACATGGCTTCCTTTGGGCATTGGGCACCTAAAAGCTGGGGACATCTCAGCAGCTTCACTGATCCAGAGTGTCCCCAGATGGTCCTCCACTTGTTTTTATCTCCTTTGCCTTTTGTGTGGCTTTTCTGACTGCTTAGGAAGCTGGGATGCCATCAGAGAACTGGTTTTCAGTCCTTTATATGAATAAGATCATTCTTGAAACCTGAAGAACATCCTCCCCCCTTACTGTCCTGGTGCTTGCTTTCTTTTGATTCTCCACAGCTGATGTGTCCCCCAAGGACTTTTGAACAAAGCAGAAGGTCCTCATCAGGTTATTTTGGTGCCTGATTGCACAGATGATCTGAGAACTCAAACCGAAATGCCAGCAGCTGGCCCCTCTTTTGTGGCAGCAGGTCAGGCTGACTGACACCAGCACGTCCCCATCTCCTCTGATGGCGGCTCCCCGGTGCACTGGCATCTCCTGAGGGAGCAGCAAGGAAAGCTGACCTTGTTTGTGCCCCAGCCTGCCCTCCCATGGGACAGCAGCGCTCGCAAAGGTATGGATTTAATGCTCCTGTTCTTGAGCAGGATGAGCATCAGCTCTGCACAGAGACAGCGCATCCAGAGGCTGAGGTCAGAAAGGTACCAACTACTCTCAAAATAGGTTTGAAAATAATGGCAGTGGGGCCAGCCGGGCGCTAGCACCTCTTCCACAGCCAGTCTCCCGGTGCAGGTGACAGGGCCCTGGCTTATGCCAGGAGAGTTCCCCACGCAGACAAGCTCTTCAGGGCCTGTTTTTCCAGACTTGCTTTGCGCGTTTGGTTCCTCAAGTGTAGCTGGTTTTGTGGTAGCAGCATGCATCAGAGCCCCCCCACTTCTTGCTGCAGGGCCAGCTCCTGGTGACAGGATGCAGCAGCAGCCCCGCAGCTGGTGCTCGCTGTGTCTCTGCTCCACAGCCCAAAATCGGGCATGACAAATGTAATGTTCTTTTCATCCTTGTCCTCCTCCTCATCCTCCCCCACCAGCTGTGCTGGATCTTCCCCATAAGGCAGTTCAGAAACCAGCCTGGGCACATCCATGGGTCCTAGATGAAAGTAGGGGTAACTTTCTGTGATGATTTTTATTTATTTCAATAAAATCCCTCCTATCTCCTAAAGCTGCAAAGACATTCCTGATTGGGTTGTTATCTTCTGGCAGCTGGTGGTTTAGAATTTGTGATTTTGGAAGTATTCAGGTTTTCTTAATTTTGAAATTTGTTTCTTAAGAGAGATTATCCAGAGAAGAAATCATACAGTTCTATTAAATCTGCACACCTCAGTTTTGTATGCTTTGCTGTTCAATTATAGAAACTGGACTTAGCATCGCTCCAGGGGGGCTTCATAACCAAGAAGTTATGTTTACTAACTTTCAACTCACACTGTGACAGACACTCTAAACGATATAAAGCACAAAAATTTGTGGATTCATTTTGGTAAAGAGCTCACCATTAAATAAATGGCAATTGTATAGACAGATTTTAAGTTTTCTGTTGTAACCTCGCAATATTGATAATTCACAGGACAAAAGCAGATGTTGATGAACTCCTCAGGCCTACGTTCATTCTTGACTTATTCCCCAAACAACCACTAGCACAGAAGCCAGCTCAGATGTCAAGTGTGAATGTCATTAAATACTGTTGGGTGAAAGAATCACAGAAGATGTAGCAATATTTGAAATTTTAAAGAAATTGAAATGGTGATAATAGCATCTGTTTTTCCCAAGGAGAGATCATTTTCCGTCTTTGTACCACAGGAGGTGAAAGAAACGCTCTCAACAGTCAATATAGCAACAAAATGAGGAATTTACATATCTCCTAACCTTTTGTAAAAATCATATTTTCTTAAAATGATCACTAGGGAAAAATGATGTATGTAATAGCAAAAGTTGCAAGGGGTTTTGGAGTGTGGGTTTTGGTGGTGGTGGTGGGGGGGGTTGGTTAACTGTTTAACATAAATGTGAGCTTGCCAGTATTTTGAATACTCTAGATGTAATCCAGGGTTCTAAATCAATATATACCACATTTAATACTCAAATGCAAACTACATATGCATTTTACCCCCATCTTATCAAAATACTTGATCAAAGTTATTTCTATCTTCTACTTGACTGGGTTTGGGATGCGATAGAAAAAGCATAGTGTCATTTATTGTGGAAGTTCTCATATTTTTTCCATTATATTGATTGTATATGTAGATACTAGCTGATAAGCACAATAAAAACCTTATTTATATACATTTTAATAGAGAATGCCCATACATTTATCATAGCATAGTTATGTTTGTCGTCCTAAACCTGTGAATAGCTTATTCAATGGCACCCTGGAAACAGACACCTTCAGTGATCTGGATCTCTGCCTACCACTGTTCTCTTTTTCTTTTTTATTTTAATTAGAATTCTTGACTGGAAAAAAGAAGGAGGGGGGATAAGTGTTGGTAAAATCTATAGGAAAACATTTTTCTTCTTTATCTTTTGGCTTTTGCTCTGTCTGGGTCCATGAAATGTAAGGACGGGAGCATTCAGTTCTGTAGGCCCAGCTCTCCCTGGGGCCCCGCGTCAGTTGCAGGGCGTCGTGATGCCGGGGGGGGCTGTGGCCCTGGCTGGCAGCCGGCCCTCGCGCTGCCGCTGTGGGAGGGAGGGACACGCGGCGCCCTGAGCTGCCACGGCCGCGGGGCTGAGCACCGGCAGCCGCCCAGGCGTGGGGAGACACGGGGCGCCGTGGCCAGTCGGCGCTGGGGAAGGGAGGCGCAGCTGGGGCAGGAGCCCACGTCGCTCAGCGATGGCTCCTGGCCCTGGCTTGGCCCCAAGCCCTGGCCCCGGTTGCCCAGGGGGAAGCTGGGGCTGGGGCTGGGGCTGGTGCAGAGCGTGGGAGATGGGCTGCCCGAGGGGCTGGCTGCGCCTGGGGGCTGAGGACCCGCATGGGGCTGGTGTGTGTCACCCGGCCTCACCTGCCTCTTCTCGCCTCACCTTACCTCTCCTTGCCTCACGCCGCCTTGCACCGCCTCACGTCGCCTCATGTCACCTCACGTCGCCTCACCACGTCTCACATCACCTCATGTCGCCTCGCCTCACCACGCCTCACGTCACCTCATGTCGCCTCGCCTCACGTCACCTCAACGTCACCTCACGTCGCCTCACCACGCCTCACATCGCCTCACGTCACCTCACGTCGCCTCACATTGCCTCACGTTGCCTCACGTCACCTCACGTTGCCTCACGTCGCCTCATGTCACCTCACCTCTCCTCACCACGCCTCATGTCACCTCATGTCGCCTCGCCTCGCTTCACGTCGCCTCACGTCACCTCACGTCACCTCACGTCGCCTTGCCTCGCCTCACGTCGCCTCACCATGCCTCACGTTGCCTCACGTCGCCTCGCTTTGCCTCGCCTCACACCGCCTCACCTCACGCCGCCTCGCCACGCGTCGCCTCACCTCGCAGCATGTCATCTCGCCGCGGCCGGCATCCTCACCAGCAACTGGGACTGGTGGTGGCGGGGGGCCGCGTTCAAGGGTGCCGAGGCAGGAGCGCCGCCCTGCCCGAGCCCTGCACACATGAGCACGGCAGCGGCAGAGGCACAGCAGCTCCCTGGGGCTGCGTGAGGCCGGATCCTGCCCCTCCTCGCTTGTTCGAGGAAGGCTATCCCCTGCATTATCCCGCCGCCCCTCTTCTCGGCGTGCAGCGTCACAGCGTCTGGGTGCCCACTCCTGCCCTTGGAAGGCTTCGCGTGCGTCCTGACGAGCCCCACTGCCAGGAAGCTGTGCCGACGTTCAGGTTCGCTTGCGTTCCTCGGTACCGGCCTCGCCGCCGCTGCCGCCGCAAGCAGCCCCTGCCGCCCCAGGCTGAGACACAGCAGCGCCAGCGCTGCAGCCACCTGGGCGGCGGTTCCCTGGACCCCCTGTATTTGGGATTTTGTTCAGTAGAGATCTCCGCGGCAGCGGAAAAGGAAGTCCTCAAGTACAGAAAATAGTGCTATTACACAAGCTAAACGGAATTTGTATAATCCTGACTCATCTTTTATAACCTTTGGAGGGGATGAATCAGATGCCCTTCCTCCAGCAGGAGATACCAAAAACCAGCAGAGAAAGTCTGAGATTGCTGGAAAGATCTGCAGGCTGTGCCGGCTGCAAATCAGCAAGCCTCCTTTAATTTCATTTTTGCTTCGGCTGTAGGAACAACACAGCGGACGGCCCAAAATCAGCAACCACAGACAGGCTAAGCTGCTAAAGGTATCTTCTCCTGCGAGGACAGTGTTTTCTGAGGTAAACACAATAGAAAAATAGCAGGAAAAATCACTCCTGCTGGAGACAATGTTGTACCTAATTCAGATTCTTCCAGCTCTAAAGGTTTCCTAATTGGCTACCAAGGGCTTTCTTTTCACACTTAATTCGTCTGATGACTTGCTCTGGATGTTGCGGGTTTTATTTTATCCTTATTTTATTACGTGCTTACTCCATTTTATGGGGCAGGCTCTGGAAGGGCAGAAGTAAAAGCACTCCTTCTGCTGGTGTCTAACGCCTGTTTGAACTTGCCTCCAGAGGATGGGCAAACACTGCTTTAGGTGACACCAGGCACTCGCATAGCGCCAAGCGTGACACCAGTTGTCACCTTTCAGCTACCCCGTTCTCCGGTTGTTTCTGTGCCAGGCTGCCCGGCTGGCCTTCAGGGCCCTAACGGGAGCCCTGCAAAGGGGGTGTACAAGCACACTGTATATTCTACACTGAATTTCACTGGCTCATTGGCATCATGAGCTATGTGGTGCTCCAAAACGCAATGAATAAGGAAACATTCTTCTAACACCTGTCACAGATCTCCCCAAAAGACAGATGTGCCTGTACCAGTATGCCTGTTCTCAATCCCCTGATTGGGTTATTTAGCATAATGTCGTCTTTCACTTCTTAGTTTCTAACTCCAGGAGAAAGATGTATCCGGAGTGCGGAGTCGTGTATAATTGGTACCTGTTCTTGCAGTGGACCCATGGCTGAGAGCAGCAGATGTTCCCTGCAAATCAGCAGGCACTGGAGAACAGCAGGGATCTTCGGCTGGTGAAGCTGTGTGTTGTGTGTCACTAAGAGCAGGCAAATGCCGCTAGGCCAGGTGGCCAGTGCCTAAATGGATTATTGTCCGCTGCTGAGCTGGAAATAACAAGTGTATTCGCTCTTTCTCAGTGCTTTGTCTTATCAAGAGTGCTAGTGGTGCACATGGGGGACGAGACCTCACCCACTCTGCATTCAAAAGTGAAAGAAATAATCTTCAGCACCAATGTACACATGCCTACAGCTTCCAAGAAAGCATGAAAGGGAGGAGGGAAGAAAAGAATTCAAAGTTATGGCTTCAGCCTTCAGCCCCCTTATTTGTATATCTGCCTCCAGCTAGAGGCGGTTCAACAGAAAGGGGAAAATCAACTGCATGCTTCAGAGTGTTTCCATGCTGTTCCCTGCATAAATCCATGGCTTCAAAACCACTTCCTAGCTCTGAGTTTGCCAAGTCTCTTAACTGCTGCAGATTGGTGTGAAAAAGCTTCTTAGAAAGGAGAAAGAAAAAAAAAGAGAGAGAGAGAGAAATGGCCGTGATAAAAACAATTCTCCAGAAAGCTGAAGGGTTTGGGTTTATTTGCTTTCATTTCTAGGATTAATTTTACTTTTCTCTTTGGCTATTCTGTTCAGCAGTTGCTTTTCCTGCTCCACCTCAAGGAAAGTGTTGATCACCTTACCGCAAGAAGCAGCCTCCCTTCAGCAGGCAGCCACAAACTAGCTGGGTACTTCTGTGTCATCACAGGCCAGAGTTTTGCTAAATTAGCTTTAAGGCAGCTATTGAGTGGGATTAACCATTTTGATTTTGCACCTAGTGCATTGCAGGGGAGTTGCTAGAGCCAGTATCTTCCATGAGGGCCAGGATCTTGCGCAGTTATTGAGGTTTCCATGAAATGCTTTTCAGGAATAGGGAGGGTTCAGCCCTGCTCTCCCAGCCCACTTCCAACCTGGCATCTAAATTACTCTGTGGTTCCCATTAAGTGTAGGGGTTTTGCACCTGCTTTTACTGAGAAAGAGACAAACCCCCTTTTTCCTGCCTGACTGCTCATTAATTGCTGTCCCTAGATTTTTTTCCCCTCAAACTGTAGACTTGGTAGCAGCAGATGTCCCCCCCGCACCATGGCCTGCCCTGGGCTCAGTGCCCAGAAATGCTCAACAGCCACAAGCTCTGGGGACGTCGTGCCTCCAAGCTGTGCTTGTTTTGGTACTGTTTTCCACCCAGGAGGTCACTGCACCTTCTCAGCTGTGAGTGGGGCAACTGTTGCAAGTAAAAGGCCAGTGCACCCTGGGGGGAGCGCAGCGGTGACAGCCACAGCTGTGGGTAGTGACAGAGCTCGTTGCCGTCCACAAGACGGAGACGCAGAGGGGTCAGTGCATCCGGACTTGCTGCGACCTCCCCAGACCCGCGGGAAAGGGGCCAGGCCGTGTTCCTCCAAACTAGCCTCCAGCACAGCTGACGTCTACGTGAGTGGAGGGAGGTGCGGGAGGCCCGAAGCACTGTCCTTCACCTGCTCGTGACAGGGCAGCAGCAAGGGGTCATTGATGGCATCTGCCTCTGCTCGTGCAGGCGAACCGTGGCTCAGAAACGGCAACAGAGACCAAATCTTGTAGGACACTTGGGGGTAGAAGGACAGCATATATGTAAGTAAACATATCTGTGGCAATTTATTTTTATGTACTTGCTTCATTGCTTGAAGTGATGTAATGGGTAGTTACTAGGGTGTATACTTAACTACACAAAGATTTTCTAGTCTGAGAAAATTGTATCAGGTATTTTTTAAAACAAAATTTATGTGTTGTAAAAATACTTTTTCTCCTTCTTGTCCTGATTACAGGATTCTAGCCTGAGAAAAGAGACACTCGGAAGATGCAGTTTGGAAGGCTGCATCTGTGGTTCCTGTAGGGAACACCTAGTGAGGCAACGCCGCTCTGATGGTGAGTGAACCAGGAAACACTGTACATGACACCTAACGGATGTTACAGTAAAAAATCATCCCATAACCTTGTGCAAGGTTCTGCTCCAGCCTTTTCCTCACAGTACTGTGTAAATGCAGGTGAACATGCAGCATTCAAATAGCTGTTGATAGCACCATCTGCAAAAGGCTAATGGCTCATTCATTAAGCAGTGGGAGCCACAGTCTAATCAGATATTGTATGATGAATAATTCAGAAATAATCCTCGTATCTTTGAATAAATATCAAGAGAAGGAAGGAAAAAACCCCATACATATGGCATATTAAGGGAACAAAACAGGCATTTTTCAATGTCTTAGGCTGATGAGCTTCGTTATACTGGATGTTAATCATGCAGGTGGCTAATGCCTGCAGAGAAAGCTGAGTGAGAGGTTTCTGGCCCAGCATTTGGAAGGTGTTAGTAAGCAGAAAAGACTATAGTGCTCATGAGTAGATCCATTAGCTCTGCATTTTGTAATCTGTACAGAGCCCCGCTGTGCAATTTGCTGGTGGCACAGGTAGAGGACTGAATTTGTGAGCTGGTGGCCAGGGAAACCCAGGGCCCGGTCTGGCCTTCTGCAGTGCTCTTCCATGTTGCTGGGCAAGTCGCTTTGATCAGCGTGTGCTGTCCCTCACCCAGCTCCTTCCCATGCGCACGCACCTGCACCCCTATCACTGGGGTTAAGCAGTGTTTTACTTTAAACGAATTGTTCTGCTGGAGTGCATGGTGTGGCACATCATTAGCAATGCCAGCTGTCAAGCTAATTTTTCAGTGGGGCCTCTGTGCGGCTGATACAGATGCTATAAACAATTCCAGTTGTTTGAGAGCATCTTAGTGCACAACAAGAATAGCCTGCAGGTGTGGACAAAGCATGGCTAATGCAAGCCAGCGCAGCAGCAAAGGCAAGTCCTTCGTGATGCGCTCACGTAAGGGGGCCACTGCTCGTCAGTGGTGTGAGAGGAACTGGCGCAAGGGTTGCTTCCAGCAGGGCCTGTCCCTCTCCTTTTCCTGTCTTGATCTTGTGTTCTTCAAAAGTGGTACTCCAGCGCAGAAGAAACACCTTTCCAAGTTTTGACAATCACTGTAAAGTTCATTTGTAAAGTTCTATTGTTCATTATAAAGTTCTGTTCTAAAAAGAGAAGGATATTCTGGCCTGGAAACCTGACTGTCCCCAGATCACTGCTGGTCAGAGCTCTGTGTCCAGCACTGATGTAACCCATATGGATTTTTTTGACTGCATTAAAACCTCCGTAGCAGACAATGAGTCAGAGTTGTGCTTAAAAGCTCACTGTAAAGACACTGATGCTGCCAAGTGTGATATCCAGCTGTTCTGGCAGCACTACTGGAAGGGCACAGTGTGGATCTGGAGATTTGGGTGTCCTGTATTGGGCACCTTTCTGATGAGGAATATCTGTCTTATTTTCTGCACTTTCTTTCTGAGGACTTAGCACTTTTCAGATACTCAATTTCTTCTCTTCTTCAGGCAAAAGAGCATTCCCCTTGGATAGATATTATTGGGCCTCAAATTCCTCCATAAATGTGCCCTCTTATCTATATATGCAGTGACCACGCAGTGCTAAGGAACGAAAAAGGATGCCATTGCAACCCTTCCCGTCATGTTGCAGACAGAGCCACAGTTCAGCTGGATGCTCCTGTCAGGATGAGATCCATGCTTCTGCCAGGAGTTGCAGGTATGGCTGAAGTGAGGGCCGGCTCGAGGCATGCATGGGCTCCAGAAAACTTCTCTGCTGCTCAGCTATTTACCATTTGCATGTGGTAGAGCCTGATGTGGGCCTGCCTTCGCCACGGGGAGCACACAGATGCTCTGGTTTGGTCTTTGGAAGAGCTGCAAGGCTCTTCCTGCTAAGTGCCATGGGCGCCCTGCAGCTGAGGAGTCCCTCTGGAGCAGGGGGCTGCGGCGAGGTCAGCACCTCACGCTGCTTGTGTCTGTCGCCCCGCATGCAGTCCTTGGCTACGGTGGCAGTGGGCACGCCGGATGCCTCACGCCTGCAGCCCTCGGGGGAGGCCTTTCAGCGGCGGCTCGGCCAGGAAAGCCCTGCCAGGGCACGGCAACTTCAGTTTCAGCCTAGATAATTTTGCCAAAAAGTCTGCAATGGAGATCTGCTAAAATAGCTCAGCTGGTCTGTCTGTCACCAGGGTGGATGCAACCTCACTTCTATAAATAGTACATCACGAAAAGCAAGTGAAGGATGTGCTCAGAAAATCGTAGCACTTTAATACTGCTGGTAGAATGACTTACGGGGCCTTCTCACATCTGCTCTGGGTGATTCCCCAGACAGAGGCTATTTTCACGTCCATGGCACAGCTCTCCCAGAGAGATGTCATTAGTGCAGGTGGGAGTTACACTATTGCAGTCTCTTCGGCCATTTTTGCTAGTTGATACTTAGGGCCTTACAGACTGGTTTGTAAATGCAGAAGTAAATGAGACACAGAAATAAATGAGACACAGAAATAAATGAGAGCTGTGAGGTATTTCTGTGGCAGAGTCCACTTCAGTTGCAGCGAATGTGCAGGAAGAGCAGATTGCACGCAAGGGTCAGCAGCACGGGGAATCCCACGCCCACCCTGGCAGGGCGGCCGGCTGCAGCGCTGCTGACTCCCTTTGGCCGACGACTGCCCTGCTGTGTGCCAGACAGCACCTCCCGGCCAGCCCTGTTTCCATCCGGGCCATTTCCCCTCTCTGCCTCGGCTCCAGCCCCTGCTGAAGCCTTGAGGATGAAGGCTGTCACTGTTCTCAGCCTGTCCCCTGAGTAACGTGGTTTAACTGCCTTTGTATGTGGGCAAAAAGTAGGCTGCCTTTCACAGCTGCCAGTTAACAGGTCTGTGACTGCTGACAGGTTCAGAGATGCTGTGACCTCTTCAGCATGGCATTATGCTAATATCTCTCAGTGTATTTTGAAAAGCGGAGATATTGTCTATAACTCCTTTACTTATGGAACCATTTTAAGGCCATACTCTTTGCTAAGCAAGTGTGATTTCTTTGAATAATGACTAGTTTGCTCAGCCTTGTTAACAGCTAGAAAAAAAAAAAAGAATTATTAAGCCCTGTCCAATCCTCCTGGCTTTGTATTATATCTGAATTCAACATTTCTTCTATAGATAATTAAAAATCTTCTGAGTCTCTTATTGTCCAAGACTTTACCTCATTCTGTTTTTTCCAGGACTTAACATCCTGAGAATTATTAGGATTTCTCACTCTTCATACTATTTTTGGCATTGTAAATTTTCACTTTGTAATTAGTGATTTTTTTCTGCAAATGAATGATAAGAGTTATTGACTTCTACTCATTAGCCTTTGTCCAGTGTTTTCTTTAAATTTGGGGGAGATTGCCTGTTGTGAACATTTTGTTCCATAGCTATAGGCAGTGTTTGCTGGAGGGTACAAGTACAGGTTATGCAGCAGTTATGGTATGACTTGAAGGTGATCTACCCTGTGTAGAGTGTGCTAACATTTATATTCTCACATTCCCCCCCTGCCCAGAGATTGTGTCCATTTATTTTAGTCTGTATCTACTTACTGCGCTTTCTTCCTTTCATCCTCCTCCTCCTGTTTCTCTGAGACAGTCTTCAAAACCAGTTGTAGTGGGGGGAGAAGGCCAAGACAAATGTAGTTAATGTACAACATAGTTAATGTACAAATGTAGTTAATGAACAACATAGTTAAGAAGGGGTTTCATATATTTCTCACTTTCTGACCATAATTCTCATTCAGCATCATTTTCAAATACATATATATTTATGGGTTATATTTGCCCTGTGCAGGTTTTAACCACAGTTTGTGGAGGTCTGCACTTACACTTAAAGCATGTGCAAAACTTTCATTGTTCTGAGCTAGGTGCTGTTTTGGTCAGTAACTGCCCTTATCAGAAGTGATGGAGATACAAAGTTGGGTGCAAACATGCCCAGGTCCTCCAAGCCTCCTAGCTGCTCAGTATACACGTGACCTGTGAAAGCAGCAAGAGGTAACCGCCAAAGGGGGGAAGTGTCCCCCTCCGATAGGGGAGACGAGAGGAACTCCCCCAACTGCGTGCGCCTCTGTTCTGCCTGCCTTTGGGCCTTTCCACTCTGAGTCAGTAGCGACTGACGGTTGCTGGTCCTGAAAATAGCTGATGGCTTTCCAGTAGCCAGGAGAGCATCATAAACCGTTGTACTTGGTAGTTTTCATAGTGTGACCAGACCCTAGGCAAGATCTGCTGGGCTTGAAGAGATCAGCAATGGTCCAGTGATTTATGATCTCTAAAAGAAAAATGGCTTTACTTTTCATGTTGTAACATATGTATTGCCACAAAATTAGCAGGTAGTCGGACAATTTGCAGGTTAAATACCATCTTGCTTCCTAAATTAAGCAGCTATTCATACATTTACATAAGTATGATATTTGTTAATCTCTAATGAGTGGGATAAAAGCCATCTGACTACCCACCAATCTAAAACCAAATTGTAAACCGTATCTATTAAATAGTAAGACCTCTCTAATAAGACCATAGCTTACACTTCAAGGCTTAGGAGATAGAATACATCTGTACACATTCTGCACGTGTTTTCTATCACCATATTTTTGAGATTACTGACAACAATTCCATGCTCTTTTTCTGAGTTAATTTAAATGGACCCCAAAGTCCATTGCTTCGGCAGAATATTCTTGACGAGGATTACCAAATTATACTTCAAAAGTCCTCTAGTATTGACATATATTTAAATAATTTTTATTTAAAAAATGAAAGCTAAAAAACAAGTAATCCATCTTCTGTTTATTTATTTATTTATTGGAAGACAAATCTCGCTGTATTTTGTATTTGTTCTGTTTAAACAGATTTGGCTGATATACTTTTCTGTGTCAAATTCTGTTAAAAGTTAGCAACTGTGCACATTATTCTAACAGGTGCAAAGGGAATAATGTACTGCAGCCATGGAAAACAGCTCCTTACACAATTAGCTTCTCTAAAAGGCCGTCTTCACCGAGGTTCCAGATCCTCCCCGAATTCTCCCCAGTTCAGCTCCACACGCTGACTCTGCGAGGGTGACCCCAGGCACCTTGTAGCAGATGTTGCGCCACAGATGCTGCAGTTGTTCCCGGGCAGGTTGTAAAGCTGACATAGGGACACAGGGAGCCTGCAAAGTCCTCACCTTGGCACTGGAAGCAGAGCTACTATTTCTGACTTCTCCTTGGTTGAAATAATATGTACAACTCGGAGGTCCATTAATAAAAAAAGCTTTAATGCTGGAAATGTGTGGGGTCAGCGTTAAGCAACAGCTGAGAGTGGGACCTCATTTATATCTATATATAAGGTGTCTAAACCACTTTCTGGATTTAGCACCTTAGTCAAGGTCCAACAAAGGGCTTAGTTTAGCTGCTTAAATCTGTGTAGCATCCTTGAAAATGTTGCTAAGCCTCCTCCTGAAAAATAAAAGGTAGATCCTGGGCAGGAGTCCTCTGTTCTCTGTAGTGCATGTGACTTAATGGATTTAACTTGCAGCAGGAGAGAGGGACTAAAGGCATAAGGAAAAATGCCTCACAGGCCTAATGGGGAGCCTGAATTCCTGAGGCATGGGTGTCTGTGAAGACGCCTGAGGTGACAGGCTGCAGATGGACTAGAAGAGCGCACAGCTCATGGCTGTACGCCTCAGGAGGGTGCGTTAGCCACCAGGCGATAACGTACTCTCAGTCTCTTTTGAGAACATGGCTCCATCCTCCATGGAGCAGTACAACGTTCCTTGGACCACAGTCAGTCACTCACTCACGGTGTCCAGACTACTAACAGTTGGTACATTACTGATAGGAAGCCTTCAGCAGCACGGACCCAAAACCCAGGCCTCGCTTGCACTGAGAGGTGGTGGGTCATGGTTTCTTCCTCTCCTTGCTCCATTTGACATAGCAATACAAGCTCAAAAGCAAAGCATGTCTACCAGAGTATCCTTCCAGTCTACTACGTTGTAGGAGACAGGAAATTTAAGTCTGAATATTGCAAGGGAGCAAACGTGACTCCCCTAAGCTCTAGGAATACTCCTAACTCCGGAGTATTTGGGAGAATGACTTCTAACGATGCTTTGTGTGTGTGCAGCTGCTGCTGTTGCTGTTGCTGTGCTGCAAGGAAGCCAGCTGGAGCGGTGGTCCCTTCAGCTCAGATACAGACCAGTGCCGCTTCGGAACAGCGCCAAAGCTCAGGTGTGATACAGGAATTAATACAACCCCCCAGGGTTAGCCGATGGTTGTGTGGGAGTTCAGAGCATTACAGACTAGATTCAGGCATCTAGAGTGAGAATTAGGTGATATTTAACTCCTGTGTCCTCCTGCGGGTCTAGTCTTGGCTGTAAGTCAGAGCACTGGAGTCTACTAGGAGGCCAGGTGCCAAAATGCTACAGCACTTTGATAAACGTTGCATGACAAATTTTAGGTTTTAGGGTGCTCTTGTGATAGAAGCTATCTTAAAAGAAGACATTTCCAATCTAAAATTTGTCGATGTAGATGCAAGTTTTGAGTCTAGTTATCAATTTCTCTCTACCAAAGTCCTTCTATCTTATCTCATCTAGGATCACTTCCTTTTAATAAGTCTAGTGCTTTTTCTAGAAGCAATCTCAGAGCTTTTAGCTCGAAACATAACAGGACAATTATTTTAATAAGCAAGAAAGGAAACTAGTTTTGCCAAGAAAATACCTAGAGAACAGTAATTTGGGCATCTGAAAAAGGGAAGTTTAGTTTTAAGCATTTTTCTAAAATACTGACTTTTGAAGTATAGTGTTAAAGAAAAGTACCCTTGCATTCTTAATGGTGATTAAAGGAAAAATGTAAGTATTATAGAAAAAGAACTACAGGCTTCTGCTCTGCTCTTGTGGATAACATGATACAAGAAATTTTCAGGTGAAAACCTAAAAAAGCAACTGAATTTGACAGATACTATTAAGTATTTGCCAGAAGTTGTAGAGTTATGGGTCAGAAAAGAAATTTAGGATTGCAAATATGGAATATGTATTTTACCCTTCTTGCTTAAACTAAGGATGTTTCACTAGCCAGGAGGGAAATGTCATTTTATTGAGTAAAAGAACAAACAAAAATGGGAGAGCACGAAAAGGATATCACTTATCCTGAAAGCAAAAAATTAAATGCAAATTGGTTTCATTCTTAATTGTGTAAATGCACCTGCAAAATCATCTTTGGCTCCAACATATTTTTGATTTGTAAAAGCTATGTTTTTAGCTATTTATATTTGATACAACTAAAACTGATTCCAGTACAGAAAGTAGGAAGAATACACCAGGTTTCAGAGATCTGGATTTCGAAAGTCTCAAAATCCTTTAAAAAATAAATCATTAAAAAGTTATTATTGTGCACAAATACAGCATTTACTGCAACATCAAAGGGAGAATGTCTTGAATAGGAGCACTCCTTCCTGCTGACCGCTGAGAATAGCGGGCTGTATTTGTCTTTTTTCAGGAAAAAGGAAAGGTGGGATTAAAAACTGACAGTTCCTGGGAGAATGAAATATATGGTATGTGACCTAATAGCAAAGTTTACTGCTTCATCAGTGCAGGTGACAAAACATTCCCCCCGTCTCAGTGCTGTTCTGGAGTATAACTGAATACATTGGTGCTTTCATTTGGTGCTGTAGAGACTCTCCACAGCTAAGACAGCAGTGTCAGAGCTGGTTCCTAGCCTCTGCAAAGAGGCCAAAGGAGGAAACGGAGTAATCTTGAAAAATAAGAATTTCTTCTACCACTGGTTCTAAGGACTATATGGCACGGTGTCTGAAGTGGAAGCAAACGGGCTTCTGTCTTGGACACTCTCTGGCAGATGAAGAAGGGCAAGTCTTATTCTCGGGGGGGCTGCCAACGCCGTAGGCTGCCGGCAGCCAGAAGGTGCTCCTCCAGCCCCCCTCGTCTTCCCTCCCACCCTCAGGGCATCCCCCTTCCTCCTCTGCAGACAGGGACCCTGGTACCACATTAATAGCTGGCTCCAATGCAGTAAGGGGCGGACAGAGAAAATACTTTCAGATGGTGACACCAAGGGTGGGAATTCAGCAGCTGTGGGAACCAGCCCCCTCCTAGCCGACTACGTACGTTATGTCCCTGTACTGACCAGCTGCTGAGGCAGCACAAATCAAGAGGTGCCAGTTCTTACCTCCGGGGAAAAGCTGCCGTAACTTAAACTGCCTGTTGCCTCCCCAGCGGCTGACTTTACCTGCAGAGTCATGAGGCTCTTGAGGTGACTTAGAAACTAAATCTCAGACCTATGACATAAAGTCAACATGCTAAAAAGCCTACAGATTCCTTCTAGAGCAAAAGTGAAGCTTTTTAGCTTTAGCTTTTTAGGGACACTTGCATCACGACTGCCTCTTATTTTGTGTTTGAACAAAAAAAGAATTGAGGGAAGGGCTGTCAGCCTGGCACCACTTGTAAATGATACTATAAATTCTCTTAATTTTATTATTTTACAGTTAAATATTTGCAGTGACAGACTTTCCTTCCATGGAGATGTCAAGGACACCTGGCTGGAAGGAAAACAGTAAATCAGTCTGAAAGACAGCATGCACAGAGACCTTTATGCCATGTATAAACTGTGAAATCAATTAACATAATATTTTAGATACTAATACTTCTAGCAGCTGCCATTATGCAAGCAGACCACAGAAATCTAGGATAAAAAAATAGACTGTAGTTTTCACTTTTTTTATCAAACCAAAGTCTACTAGTTAATCAGGAAGACAATATTGTGTTAAAATATTATGGCCTGATTCTGCAAGCCACTTGCAGGATGAGCAAGCTCCTTGCACACTTGCAGGCTTGTGCAAACTAAATCATGGGGCCTTTCTTGAAATTAAAACTAGTCCAGAACACAAATCTGTTTATTTTCAACCTAACTTATCAAATCAATTTATTATATTCAAATTGTATAACCTTATCAGGCTCACTGATTGCCAGTTGGTAATTGTGCAGGTTGCTGTTGTTTTCGATAAGCCTGGAAGCAAGTCAGCGTTCAGATCGCACGGAGTCACGTGTGCCGCGTGGCAGATCCCGGCTACTGCCCTGCGCAATCAGTCCTTGCAAACAGGGCCTCCGGGAGGGCATCCTCCCACCAGCAGCTGCTCTAACAGTAACGCAGGAGGGCTTAGTGCATCTGCTGCACTGTCAGTCGGGTTATAAAAGGAATACATCATTGTTGCAAATAGCATAGATAGTTATTTTCTATATAGTCTGTAAAAAAAAAAAAAGTCAAGTTTATATCATAAATTTGAGAAGGGTGTTATTAATTCACTGAATGTACCTTAAAGTCACTACCATGCTACTACAAAGTGATTCACATGCAAAACTTTACATTGTAAAAATCATGCTGCACAGCTGTAAGATATGCTGTCCCACTGCAGAAAGGGAGGAAATTTCATAGTGAAATTCAAAATAATGGAATTAATGTCCGGTTGCTTTGTAATAAACAAAAGCCTATTACTAAATGCAGCTTGTAGTACACTTGCCACAAGAGATCATAGCCAGAGACTGACCCTTACGAGCTACAAAGAGAAGCTGTTTCCCATGTCTACACTAAACAAAATGCAAATCTGCATTAGCAGTGGAAATAGCGGCCTGATACCTTAAATTTTTAGAGCTGCTGTGTTGTACAGGAATACTTTTATGAAGTGTTTAATGCTTTGATTTAAAACATTTGATTTAAAAGCGTGTAATTTCACCTGTCCTTTATTTAAAACCCAAACAATGCTAATGAAATATTAAGCAACCAAACATGAATTAACGAAAGAACCCCCTGCCTTTCTGCCACCTAAGAGCATACGCTTGTTCACTTTATTAGAGCATCCCTCATCTGAAAGCACTAGCACACCAGAAATTAACAAGGAAATGGTGCCCCCATTTTACAGGTGGTGAAACTGTGGCACAAGGAAATGGCACAACCTGCTCCTCTCCACACA